>NW_006298877.1:169062-189068 GCF_000327345.1 Myotis davidii | reverse complement strand
GACCTAAGACAGAAATTCAGGAAAAATTAGTCAAGATGTACAAGAAAAAACCAGATTCCATCTTTGTATTTGGATTCAGTTTTTTTTTTTTTTTTTTTTTTTTTGTGGTAGAAGCCAACTGATTCCTAAAGGCCTGGTCTTAACTATAAAATTTTTAAGTTTTGAAGATTTTTGTTCTTTGCCTTTCACTTTGCCTTTCATCATTTTATAGTACCTCTTCCTGAAGTCCTCAAATGCCTTCTATTCCTTCTCCTACCAAATCATGCTTTCCTCTAGTGACCAGTTGGAAAGTTTAGGACTCATATATGAAGACCTAAAAGAATGAGAAATAAGTTTATAAATTAATAACATAAAAGCAGTTTTGAGTCAGATAGACTTAACTCCTATTCCACACTTCTGGGCTGTATGCTTTTTGGCAAGTTATTTAACTTTTTGAGCTAGATTTTTTTCCCCTCTGTATCTCAGATAATTAGACTTACAGACAAACTGTATATGAGAAGCCCAGCCCAATGCCTGGTACTTTGTAGTCACTAACAATGTCTTATTTCACTTCCCCTCCCTTCCCTCCAGAAGTTTGTGCATTTCAATAAAGCATAGCCATCAACACCAAGGACTGCATCACTGCTCTTGAAAAAAGAGGCAGCTGAGAGTGACGTTTAGGGATGGACGCCTTGCTACCACCTCTGAAATGACACATCTGCTCTGCTGGCTGGGGAGACCAGCACGGTTTGTCTTGATGCCAACTCAGTGAAAGGCTTCTGAGGCTTGCCAAAGCATTTTCTCCTAGGTGTTTTCCCTGAGGCTTCCAGTTCCAAATGGCTTTTTAAATGTCTGACCTTTGATATTGACTATTTTTTGGAAAACGCTTTAGAGAGGGCTACCAGAGGCAGCAACTCTGTGATTCTAAATCTCTTGCTGAGCAGAGAATTCTCAGCTATCTGAAGCGTATTTCTCTGGAAACTCCCTTTAAAGGTTTCGTTTTGGCCGCCTAATCTCCCTCTGGAGATAAGAAAGAAATTCTATGAACATAGCAAGCATTTTAAGACAGGAAGAGGGAAAAGAAGAAAGATCTAAGTACAGAGCTTTACCTGGTTTTTCCGACTGTGATTTGTAAGTAACAAATTGCTTCTGGATTTACAACTATTCTGTTTCACAGTTTTTATACTGGTTCCAACTTCTCTTCAATCTCGTACTACTCCAAGAAAACTTCCTGGAGGTAAACATCCCTTTCCTCTCTCTTTCCTTGTCTTTATCCTTCATCTGTATATGCCCCCAACCCGTCAAGTTCTCTCTACAACATAATTTTTATCCTAGTCAGCTTGTAGCCTTCACCTATTTATATATTCATAAGTTCAAATAAAAACATAGACAGATCAATCAAAACCCTACCAGATCCTGGGTCATAGCATTATAAATGAAATCTGGCTGTTTTTCCTAGAAATTCACAACTGCATTTATATTTCTTTAACTTCAACTATACCTCTGTGAGATTAAGTACTATTATTATATCCATTCATAATTAAATAAAGCGATGCTTAGTGACTTTCATAAATGTCAAATTAATTTACAAGGTCAACACCAGAGCTATAACTCTTAACTATATTATCCTACCTTCACAGAGGTCACTTCTACATAGATTGGCTAGACTTTAAATGAACAACGCCACTCTTAAAATTAAAAAAAAAATCAAATTTATGAAATTGAATAATTCTCAATGAAGAAAATATCAGTGTATGATAATATATAGTATAAATTCAGAAAAACACTTTGGACAACCTTAAAGTAAATGAAGCAGTAAGATATTTCTGAATATGATTTCACCATGTTGTAGTAATATATGTATTACATCCTTTTAGGACCCAAGTGTTCCAACTCTGATGGTGCCATCTGGCATGGGCATTTTCTAGAAAACAGTTGCTGTAGCTAACTCTACCTGGACATTCATTCCCAGAGGAAGCAGATGTGATGGGGGGAGGCTGGAAAAGCAGCAGGAAGAGCTAATGAATATAAAGAAGTTTGCCAATCCCCTTGTCATTTTTTCAGGTCTCCAAACTCCTCTTTTGCCAATGCCCTGGTTTTAGTGGAAGGACTTCCAGAATTCATAATCCTTCTGATCTGGGCTTCTGGCGCGCATACGTGCCAGGGAATTTGCAACAGTACTGTGGTACTGTGAGCATCTGCCTTTTCATTCAGATTTCTCTTTCCATCCTAGAAACATCAGCTCAGTTAATTAAAGAATGGCAACGGTTAACAACGGCTGTAGAATTATGTTGTTGATGCAGAGTGTCCTGGAAATAGGTTGTGTAGAAAATAATGCAAGTCTTTCCATTTCTCATTAAAATCTACAAGAAAACATGTGGTGAGACCCGTAGAAAATAAGCTTGATTGAACAATGTATTCAAACTGGTTTATTGGCACGAATGATGTCCCCTTCACTGTAGTTATCATCGGAGCCAACAACATAGTCATGTCACCAACGCTCCCATGGTTTGGGGTTTCTTTGTTGATGTGATGTTTGGATTCTGTGGGATGTACTTTGAATAATTTTCAACAGAGGCAACTCTTCAAACTTAAAGAGTCAATTCTGTTTTGCCACTAGCAGAAGTAAGAATGTGCCAAATTTGGTGAGTAAAGTGGGTGATCAAAGCTGGAAATATGATTTCTGGCCAAAAACAAAGTGAGATTATAAAATAATGGAATTTTAAAAAATAATTATGGTTTATTAATAGCCTCGGATTATTACAAAAAATCATTTATAAACTTATTTTGAAATACTATAACCTAAGTATAATATAAATTTTCTCATTACTTATGTGAATGCATGGATTCTAATACATGCACATAATTATTTAATGTTCTTTTAAAATGTATAGTCACACATCATATTTTAAACTTTTCTTGTTGAGCAAAATTATACATATTTTTAAACTTCTCATTTAGATTATTTAAAGCCAACTAAAAACAAATTTGTCTTACACTAGTGGGAACTATTTGAAGAAGAGGATAGTTTTGAGAGCTTAATAAATTTTAACTCAAAACAAAAAGACTGAAAAACACAAACATCTGATACTCATTTAGGAAAATAATATGAGAACATTTTGACATGACTCACACTACTCTGATTAGTGCTGTGAATGTTGCTGCCCCATTGTGTTTATTATTTTATTGAATTCTCATATCAGCTCTGTGCTAGAAAATATTTGTTTTTTAGTAGACTAAGTTTGCAGTCAGTATTCAATTCCTGCGGTCAGACTCTAGATTCTCAATTCTTTGGAGTGATGATGTGCTCTAATTAGAGTTGTGATTATTCCTAATTTTCACATTTTCGCGTTGTTAAGTGAATATACCTGAGAAGGCACCACTTCTAACATCTCATTGCTTCAACTGTGCCAGCAACTGGCATCATCAGCACCATGTATAGCTGATTAGTCATGTAGAATATTAGGTGCCACCCAACTTACTGAATCAGAAGCTACATTTCATCAAAATTCCCAAGTAAATTGTGTTATAGCAGTGTTCATGAGCATATTCTTGGCAGTCTTTTCAATAACATTCCAGGGTCTTTTCTATTTTTTCATGCTTTCAAACCCAGCAGTAATAGGCAAACTATTTGTCACTAAAACTCATTTTGAGTTTAATACAGTAAGGACCCTTGAATATAACTTCTAGCATTTTAGTTAAAGGATATAAAACTGGTCAACTTTGAAGTTCGACATGATTCTCAAGGGGGGGAAAAGGACAACTAAGTACCGCCTAAATAGCTGTATGCCATTCCAAATTGATCCATGAGAATTCAAAAGATTGTTATTTATACTAAAGTCAAATACTAATGTTTTATAACTTATACAAGGTAGGGCTATTTATTTTTCTGAATACCTATCTTTGGCTCTATTATTATTTCTCTAATGATTGGTCATTTAGATTTTCTATGTTTTCTGAACTGATTAGCAATGTACCACATTGCAAAGTTGTAATACTATGAAAGGATAGCTTACTGTTTATTATATAGATGTTAGGAGTTGATAACTTACATGGTATGGCATGATGTGGAGGGCGTTGAACCTTTTTACTTGGGATAATCACAAAGGACCTCAGTAAGAATTGGCTTTTAAGTAAAAACCTGAGAGAATGAAGATGTGTTTGTAGATATTGGAGTAAGTGCACCACAGAGTGTAGAATAACAGTTGTGAAGCCCGAGAGGCAAGAGAATATGATGTGTTTGAAGATTGGCAGAGGCCAGTGTGGCTGCTCCAAGAAGATAAGAGCGTGAGAATTAAGAAATGCAACCAGAGAAATAACCGGGAGCCAGATCTCAAGGTAATCTCACGGTACTTTATCTTCCATTTAGCAGGTACACATCTCTGACCAGATCTTAAGAGTACAGGAATTGTACATTGGTTTGTTTATTTGTACATTAGTCTACCTTGTATTTGAGTTGCCATTCTCTGGAAGTGGTAGATAACTAATTTCAGTCAACTACGGTTCTACCACCACCTTCACATTGATCCCAGAGGACTTACCTAGAACCAACATATTGGGCAGATATTTATCCAGGTTACCCAGCCTCATAGATACCTATTTAGATGCCTGTGGCTCGATCTCATCTTCTGTCAACCCCCATTGCAGGGCATCTACTTTTGAGATACCGCACTTTTCTCACTGACCCCTGCAGGTCGAGCAAGCCGCTCTGGTACTTCTAGCTATAGTGGGGTGCGGGGACATTCTGCTCTGCCCGTACCACCTGCAAATGGATTACAAAGACTTTGCCTAGATTCACTAATCACTCCATAGCTGAGGACAGACTCAGAACCTTTTATCTGGGACCAATCACTCTATAAATTCTACCTGCATCGTTTCTATTCTTTCCTGTATCCATAAAATCTTATTTTAGTCTGGGATGGCAGAGGTAAGAGATGTTAGAAATCATTGCTCTCAAATCCTTTTTCTCATAAAGTTGATCAAACTCATAGGGTGCCATAAGGGCTTACATAGGCTATTGAAAGATAAGAAAGAGATTTAGTAGAGTTTTTATTTCATTCTCAACCTTTCCTCCAGGACCACCCTCTCTCTCTCCAGTGCACCATAATCCCTTCACTTCCCCTCCCCTACTGAAGCATTTTGGACATAATAGCCTCTGTGACTGAATGTCAGGAAGGGCAAAAGAAAGCCTAGAATTAGAGGAAAGGAGTAATATTGTACATTTATACTAAGAGCCTAGAAGTATTTGATGCTTTTTTTCTGTACTCATTTAATACGCATAGCAAACCTGTGAGGTAAGTGCTACTTTTATTGCCACTTTTCAGATTGAAGCAGAGAGTAGTAAAGTAACTTGCCCCAACGTTTAACATTTTAGAAATTGTATTCAATTTCACATATGATATAAACTTTATACCATGACTTATTCAGGACCAGAGATATAGTACATTCATTTTTAAGGAAATATTTAACATTATGTTTGACATAAAGTTGTCTTTCAGTGCATGTGTATGTGTGTGTGTATATATGCATGCACAAATGCACACGCACGCACACGCACATATATGATTAATGAGTGACGTTAATATAAAATTTGTTATATGTATAAATATAAAATTATGGAAGAGTACAAAACTTACTTTTATCAAACTTGTTTCTAAACTCAAGGTAATACTTTTCATAATTTTCCTAGGTGTCTACTTCAGAATTATATATTATGATTGTAGCCTCTGAAAAAGTCAGAGAGTGCTAAATGAATGGTTAAGAGAATGAAAGAGCAAATGAAAGAAGGAAGAAGAAAGAAGGTTTCATTTGTATGAATTGAAGTGAGTCCAAAATAGTTATGTTCATCAAAAGAACAGGTTTTAAAATAGCTGATACTTATTGGTGAAGTCATTGCTTACCTCTGTCAACATTTCCTTAAGCATAGAGTTCTTTTTGATATAGTGTAGATCAGGGATCCTCAAACTACGGCCCGCGGGCCACATGCAAATACAAATATTGTATTTGTTCCCATTTTGGTTTTTTTTTACTTCAAAATAAGATATGTGCAGTGTGCATAAGAATTTGTTCATAGTTTTTTTTAAACTATAGTCCAGCCCTCCAATGGTCTGAGGGACAGTAAACTGGCCCCCTGTTTAAAAAGTTTGAGGACCCCTGGTGTAGATTAACCCCCTCACCATTTATTTATGTGGACCAATTGGACTTAATACAATATAGTATAGTTAAATGATAAAATGAGTGTCATGGTACATCAGGGAAGCGTAGAAGTTATTAGTAGCGGAAATTACAGGAGAAACTTATTGACTGAGGAGGAAAACCATGGTATGGTCTTTAAATGGTGGATTGTTGTTGGCCATCTTTTCATGGTTGAAGAGACTCCATGATGATCTCACCTCCTATTGTTCACAGAAGTGGAGAGTAGATCTTTGTGGTGTAACAGAGGAAGAATAGATCTCAAAAATAAATGGGAAATCTTTACCTTTTCTCCTGTGGATTTCTGCAGTAGACTGTGTCTGCTCACCTGTCTGTCAAGACTATAGGTTCTGTTCTAAACATGCACCAGCCCTATATACCTCCTGGAAATCCTGCCACCATGGAGGACATTGGCACCACTCACGTCTAGGATGTATTGTAAAACTGATACTCCAATCTCTATCCAACTGGCTTAAGAACTATTCTCTTTCCCACCACATCCCTTCATGAATTTTTTAAGAGTAGTGGTTGTGTAGACCCCTTTCTAGGATAAATTAGAAGCAGAAAATAATGCTTAAAGATGGATGATTCTGGAGTAAGCTGGATCTGAGTTATAATCACATCCCTGCCATTAACTAGCATTGATTTCATTAATAAATCACCTAATCTTATCAAAAGCTCTTTCCTCATCTGAAAAATGAGAATAATAAAAGGATCTACTATAAAAAATTGTTGTCAGGATTGAATATAAAACTACATTAATTTCATAATAAATGTTACCTACTATTATATATTATTACTGCTGACTTCATATTTTCTCACTAAAAATGTGATTACCACATCAATAAAATAGTTTTCTTTCTATTTTAAAGATGAAGAAACAGGCTCAGAAATGTTAAATTTAAGTCTTAATAGTCAAGAATCCAACTAAGCACCAATGTGCTACATTTAAGTCCTCTACTATCCCATATTACTTATCTTATACTTTTGGAGCAAATATAATAAAAATTTCTAATTTGGCATCATGTCATAAGTTTCTCTACTGATTGGAGACTATTTGGTAAACTAAAAATAATCATCTAAGTCTCAGTTTTTCTAACTTGCAAAAATAGGTATAGTCTATAATCATAAAAGTGCAATATGCTGACATCCTTCAGGACCAAGCTGCAGTGGTTGGGGGCTGAGCAGAGGAGGCAGCCTCTGCTGTGGTGGCGGGGGCCAAGCCCTTTGCACGAATTTCATGCATCGGGCCTCTAGTAGTATAATATCTAAAAGAGTGATTAGAAATCAATGAAATAATTCATCTAAAGGAGTTAGTATAATACTGGCCATACATTTTGGTACTGAAAACATGTTAACTATTGTTATTATCTATCTCCTTGGGAAAAAGTTATTCCTGAAAATGTTTCTATTTTTCAAAATTGTTTTCACTTTATTATTTTGAGTAATTACATCAAAAATTACTTTATAATCCACATAAGAAATCCAGGCATCCAGCCTGGTTACTTCATATCCCCACATTGATATGCCTCACATTACTAATTCAATGGTTGAATGAATTCTGCTCATTTCTAAAAGTAAATTATATTTTCAAATGATAGAAACATTTCACCACTGAGAACATATTCAAAAATACATTGCAAGGTCTGAAAATAGTTTCTGGAAGTTAAAGCTCATTTTGTAATTACCAAAGTGTGGGAAATGTATATAGCTCCCAGAGGGAAAAATTTGAAAATAAACACACACAAACTTTTAAGTATATTTACTGAAAATAAAAATATATTGCTTGAAGAGTTGTTAGTTCACTGTTTTTTAAAAGTATGTTATTTTGACATAATTTCAGACTTAGAAAAAACTTGCTGAAAAGGACAAAAATATTACAGTTACTCTTCACATATATTTCCTGAATGTTAAAATTTACTACATTTACTTTATATTTTTCTGTCTCTCTGTCTCTGTCTGCATTGTGTGTGTATAGAGAGTTTTTAGAACTTTTAAAAAGTAAGTTATAAATACTATACCACTTTTAAGTTTATTTAAATATGTATTTTCTAATGTTAATAAACACCATATAGTAATTAGCAAACTCAGGACATTAGTATTGAAACAATATTATTCTCCAGTTTACAGACTTTATTGAGATTTTTGTCAGTTGTTCCAATAAAGTCTTTTATAGCAAAATAAAATTCAAGATCCAGTTTTGCATTTATTTTTAAGGTCTTGTTTGGCCTTCAATCTGGAACCACTCTTGAAACTGTTGTATCTCATGGCATTGACATTTCACCAGAAATTTTGCAGAACGTTCTTTAATTTGAATTTGTCTGATATTTCTTCATGATTAGATTATGCATTTTGGTACTATGTAATTTTCTTATTACTAGTCAATTGTTGGTTCATTAATTTCAACTTCCACCAATGATTTTTGCCTGAATTGATTAAAATTAAAATTTTGGGCAAAAATATTGATTTTCTTATCCCATCATCCCTGCTACCTGAGTTAGTTGTGTCTTACTTTGTAAGACAGGGAATATGGAAAGAGAACAATGCTGAAAATTATTTGCATGTACACAGATAAAATTAAAAGTGTTTTAAAAAGTACAAGGTAGGGAATAATCAAGGGAATGATGGTGAGAATGATTTGGGGGGAGTATAACTTCAATAGCAGTTAGTTAGTTAAGTAATTGATGTTAAAGCTGACAGTTTAAGAAGTAGAACGAGCTTGTCATGTAAAGAATTTTGGGTGGGGTCCAATAAAGAAGAATTGTTTGACCTGAGGTAGAGCTGAGACCATCTAAGGGGGCAACTTCAACAACAGTGGGGCTGAGTATAGTGGTTAGTGTTCAGGAGGCATACGATGTAGCTAAAGGAAGCTATGTAGCTCTGATCACTTTGGCTATATAAACTATATAGAAGGCTCATGATTTTCCTCTAAGTGCATTTGAAACTTAGCTAAGGATTTATACAGAGATATGACATCATATGATTTTTTAAAAAATGCTTCCTTGTAGAGAATACTTCCTTGTAGATGATAGGTTAGAAGGGGGCATGTAGCAAACACATCTGTCTACTGACCTATCTTAGCTCATGGCATTGTTATCTAGCTACTCTTCTCTCTCATGTGACAACAGTAGATATTTAATTTGTCTCTTTACAAACTTCTCTTCATTTCAGGATGATCTGTTAAAATGAAAAACATGGTGCTATAGTTCTCATTGGTTAGGAATACTGGTTGATAGCAAAAAGTGAGGGGAGAGTGTGATATTCTCAAAAGTTTTGAACCCTAAGGTATATTGGGTTTTGTAAGAGGAAGAAAAGATACGAGCCTGGAATCCATAGTAGGGAATAAGGAAAACTCAGAAATGGCAAGGTTGGAAACATTAGGCTGATTCAGGCTGCATATTTCTAAGAGCCTTGGTAGTACCAGAAGCCCAGGCAGACATGTCTTCTGTTTGCCCCATTGTAGAACATAAAGGGATGAGTTTTAAGAGGGTAGTCTAGATGTTCTAGTGTTGTGGTCCTGAATGATGTCCTTTATGGCACAGAGCCTTGAGTTGAATTGGATGGGAGTTGAGAGGTGAACTGGGTTAGTGGTTGGAGAGATTTATGACTGAGGCTTTCCAAATGTTATGGGCCTTTTTAGTGATCTCTCTGTGATGTCTCATGTCTCATGCTGTAATATTGGCACTTAATTCAACAACACAATACCAGTATTTTTAAAGTTTTAATAAATGTACTTTAGTGTGAATCATATTATACACTTTTGTTTATTACTTGCTTACAATTTGGTTTTCTATTCAGTGTGGATTAATTTTTTTAAGGTCTTTGGTTTATGGGAAACCTAAACTCATATAAAGAGTTTATGATCTAATTATAAACCGGTGAAAGGCATTGTATAAGAGATTATTGCATTTGGTTGGAGGTTGCATTAGATGACTTCTAAGGTCTCACCCTACTCATAGTCTATGATTTAATGGTTCTAACATTATTTTTTACCACAGAGTGAGCTAGAAATTTAAGGGTATTAAATGTGACCTGAAGAAAAAATGAAGAACTCTAATAAAGACATGTACAGTGTGAACAATTCCTAAGCTTTTGATCATTCAGTGGAACCGACATTTATGTAGTTTCAGATTCATTGTAGTTTTAAAGGCATGTTTCAATTGAATGGCTAAGTTGTAAAATATATATAAATTTAAAAAAATAGTAGATTAGAGGGTTTTAAAAGACTGCATGAGGGTCTGTCTAGTCTATCCTCTTATTTTACTTCTACTTATTAAATAATCCTTACATAATTTTCCTGAAACTGTGACCAACTTACTAGCATGTTTTTATCAGCTTGTAGTAATGGAAATAATAAGCCAGTGTTATCCTTTGTAAAAATGTAGCAAACTACAATGAAGATATGATGTCTTCCGAGTGAAAAATTATTCTGTTGACTCAAAGAGATTTCCCATCATTGTAAAGAATGAATTTGTCCCCTCCTAAGTACTCTCTTCTCATCTTTCCCCTCATGATTGACAAATGGCCTAATTTTAGTAGTTAGCCTGCAGCTTTGGAGAAGACATAGAAAGGTAACTTATCTGAGATCAAAATCAAGCCAACTGAGAAATACTATTACAAAACAACAACAAGTGTCCTACTCCTTAAATTTTTATAATTTTTCAAGTAGGTTCCATTAGATGTTCTAGGCAGAAGGGCAGCTGCTTGTTTATAAGACTGACTGAAATACTTTAAACACTGGAGACTGAACCATGGGAGCAGGTAGTTTGGGAGCAGGGCCTGTAACATGCCTCAGCTGCAGGGTCATATTTGAAATGTTCTTATATTTCACCACTAACATATTTTAGCATCTATTTACTTAATATGTTGCAAAAACTAATTTATTCAGGGCATATGATCTAACTAATATTGAATAAATTTTCAGATGTTAGGGGTAATTTTCCACCAGAAAATTATGGATTCTTACATAGAACCACATAGAGTTGAAGGGCAAGGGGTAGGGAGACTAGTTTAGAAATCTTTTTCACACGTGAGGGGCATATTCCTATAATTAGAGGCAGATAATAAATTTCTTTCCCTTATTCTAACAAAGAAAGTCTGTACCCATATAGAATATTTACAAGGAAACAAACCTTGACGATAGGTAGCAATATGAAACAATTGTGCTTGGGAATCTTTTAGATATGGAAAATGGAAATACATTTAAGGCATAGTGACTAAGTTTTAAAACTAAGTATTGTGTTTGTTGTATTGACTCACTTAACAAATATACATAAAAGTAACATTTATCTTTATATGATAGCTACTTTACCTGTGTATTCAAGGAAAGTTCAGGCAAATTTACATATTGAGAGATTCATTAATAGATTCTGATGCAACATAATTGATGCTACAGGAAACTTCAATTCTTAAATGAGGCTTATTAATTGTAATACTAGAGGCCTGATGCACAAAATTCCTGCATGGGTAGGGTCCCTAGGCCTGGCTGGCTATCAGGGCTGATCTGTGGGGCAACCAGTGGGGTGATTGGCAGGGGGATTGGCACCCGCCTGCATTGAGTGCATGCCTCCTGGTGGTCAGTGTGCAACATAGTGACAGGTCATTCTGTTCCGTCAATTTGCATATTAGGCTTTTATTATGTAGCACTTACCCCTCTCAGTGAAAATAACTATACATATGTCAGTGCCTTCCAGAATCATACCTTTATTTAAACAAGTTGGATTTATCACTACTTTGCAGTGAGGGAGATTTCACAAATGAGGAATCATAGGCTGCCTCAGTCAGAAGGCATTGAAAGGACATATTATGTGATAAGGGCTTTTGTTGGGTAGTTTGGGAGCAGGTTCAAACAATGGGTGGGCCTTTTTCTGCACTGGATGCTTTCAGAAAGCCATGATAAGTCTGTGGTTGGACTTTTTTTTTTTCTAATTAAAGCTGTCACCAGTAGAGCAGGAGCTTTACCCTGATAATATCCAAGAGAGGGCGTACATGATGAAGGACATATTATGTGATAAGGGCTTTTGTTGGGTAGTTTGGGAGCAGGTTCAAACAATGGGTGGGCCTTTTTCTGCACTGGATGCTTTCAGAAAGCCATGATAAGTCTGTGGTTGGACTTTTTTTTTTTCTAATTAAAGCTGTCACCAGTAGAGCAGGAGCTTTACCCTGATAATAGCCAGGAGAGGGCGTACATGATGATCTTATATGGTTTTGTTTTGTCTGTGCTCAGACATTTGTACAGATTGGCCTTACTTTGTCTGGATCTACGTATCAGAGTCCCCTTGTCTGGTGCTGGTGCCCTATGACAGAGTCCCTGTTCAGTAAGCAAACACCATGGCCTTGCTGAGAGCATTAGACCAACTGGCAGCAAGATCCAGGTCTACCTGGTAGTGCGTGGCCAGCTACCATGGGCTGCTTTCTCTTTCTCACATGTAGTAGCACATACGTCTAACTGCGTATTTCCTGACAAAACAATTTTGTGTGCAATATGACTATTTCCTGACTCTACTTCTTGCCTCCCTGTGTTATTAATGTTTATTCCCATCCCTGGAGTGTAAACTCCATAAAGCATGGGAGGAGGACTGAGCAATTCTTTCTTTGGAGTTGTTCAATAAGCAAATGTTCAGAAGAGACTCTTGCAGGGAACATGGCCAAGGGCAGGGAATAGGACAACTTCCAAATCTCCATAAATATAGCAGAATTAAGGATTAACCATGTTGTAAGTTCAAGTGGGTCACAAATCTGAAGGGGTGGGTACAATAGAAGCACCCCAGACAGGTTTAATGAAATGAATGGCCAGCTTAGAAGAGAATAAATGGCTGAGCAAGAAGGATATTCAGGAATAAAGCAAACTCTGGCCCAAAGAATAGGCAGTCCTTTCAATGCAGAGTATGTCCTGAGAGCTTTAAATGTCCTAGTATATCAGGAGAATGTATCCGCACATGGATATCATTTTTCCTTAAACTTTGTAACTCTGTGGAACTGTGGACCGGAAGGCATATTATTCAAGTATATCATGGGCTTGTAATATGTATCAGGCACAGTGAAGAAGAGAGGTGGAATTGCAGTGATACTTTTTAAATTATCATTCATATGATTCAGACAATCCTTTATCCCTTTGTCTAAAATCACTGGAAGGACCTAAAATCTAAGAAGTGATTAAAATGAGAAAATTGTTATGTTAATCACAAGAGACTGGGCTAGAGGTCCCAGCTGGCAGATATATTCCACAGGAGACAATGGACAACCATGGCTGTTTCTGAATCCACAGAACGATGCAGTTGTGTATGAAGACTGTAGAGTCTGCACCAGAGAGTTATCACAAAGAAAAATTGTTGCTAAACCAATCTTGATATTTCATTAAAAGGCTGCACTACTTTTTCCATCTCCGTAGTATCTGTGAATTGGTAAAGCTTCCCAAGCAAAGTCATTGGGAACTATGTTCCATATCAGTTTTTCCTTGAAAGTGTCAGCTTTTCTTATTTATTTCTCTTGTGTAGTTTAAATTTTGTGTTTTGGGTTCATTTTTTTCTATAATATGTATTGGTACAGCATTCATAAAACACAAATTTAGAAAAGAATTGTTTCCCTTTGGAAGACCTAAAGTTTGTTATCATTTCCCCTTGAATTCTGATGTTTAAAATTTAAAAGAGGGACAAAGAATAATATTTATGAAATCACAGAATTTCACAGAGGTCACCAAATTTCCGGATAAATATGTGGATGCTAAAAGAAGTACACTAAAATCTCAGTAGCCCATATAATTCGTGTGTTGCATTGCACATTATTCGCTCTGAGAGCAGTGAAAGCATAAACCACCAAGGCCTCATCAGAGATACATGGCAGTTACTCAGGTGTTATCTGTGCAAGAAGCCTTCAGCGATGCTACTTTCTGTCATTTCACTTTGGAAAACTGATCATCCCTTTGGGAAATGGTTGGAAAGATCTCTAGAGCTTATTTTAATAGCCTTACAGGCATCTAATAAAGTGTTATTTATTTAGTGTCTTTAATTATTTAAAGGTCTCAGATTTCTTTTAAGCCATCCTTAAGTTACAGCACAGTGGTGCCAGCCTGCACAAATAATGATCCTATACTTATTACTTTGGAGAAAAAAGTAAAATATCGTTTGTGGTAAGCAAACTTGTCAAACAGATTAAAAATGATGTAATTATGTGAAAAAACTATTAGACTACAGTATAGATTCAAAAGTGCTGATCTTTGATGTGATTTAATCTGCTCTTGATTTGTTAGTATCAGCAAAGCAGGGCTAACTGACAGTTTGCAGGCATTTTTATTCTTTTCTTGGTATTGCTTTGCCCTTTGTTATACACATGGTAGGTTCTTGTAAGTACTGTTGAATTGCTTTTCTCTGTAACAATATCATTGTAAAGTCAAACAGTTTAGGAGAAGATAACACCAATTTCCAAAAGGAAAAAAAAATAATTACTTGTTCTCTTAGCTCTCTTATATTTTGAATAAAAATTTTACTAGCTCTCCAAAAGGACATTTTATTTTTCAGTCTTTGGGAGCCTCAGTCTGTTATCTGTGAAATTTGTGAAGATAAATATTAGGTATTCCCAATATAAAAGGTTTATTTTCTTCCCCAACACTGCCTGTGAATACTTGATTTTGATCTGGCTCCACATTTGTCCAAATCTTTTCTTAACCAATTTTAAGGATATTTGTAGACTGATGTTGCATGTATATTTGTCAATAGCCTTAGCATTTTGGGGGAAAAAAAAATACACACACACACACACACACACACAAACACACACAGAGGGGCCTTGGCTTACGAGTTTAATACAACTGTATGTATACATATGTGTGTGTGTGTGTGTGTGTGTGTGTGTGTGTGTATAAAAGTCTAAGCGACCATTATGACTGGATGACCAGATGATTGGCTGGTAGCTATAACATGCACTGACCACCAGGGGCAGATGCTCAATGCAGGAGCTGCCCCCAGTGGTCAGTGCGCTCCCACAGCCACCCTCCCCCAACTGGCCAACCTCCCACAGTTCCTCCACTGGCAGCTGGCAGGTCCCAATCCGCCCCTATTGGGACTGAGCGAGGTGGCACCAATCGGTCAGGAGGGACCCCACCCTTGCACAATTCCATGCACCAGGCCTCTAGTATGTATGTATGTATGTGTGTATGTGTGTATGTATGTATGTATGTGTATATGTGTGTATGTCTGTATGTATGTGTGTGTGTGTGTGTATGAATTAGTTCTTGGTATAAAATATTTTCTTTTGTATTTTAGAATGTAAACTTCGTAAAGTGAATCAAAATATGGAGTCATATGGTACAGTTATTTATGTCTTATAATAGAGTTGACTTTTCAGAGTTCAATTTTATATGTAAAAAATTAGCTCTCTCAGATTGCATTGTGACTAAATCAATTATATAACTAAAATGGTAGACGGAACATCACAGCACCTCCATAAATGCTCAGAAATCACTAAGTGATATGTTTTGCAACATGAGAAATAGGAAGTTTTCAATAATTATTAATTTGTAACTAGAAAGCCCCATTTTGCCCCTCCAATAATAGCTTATTAATTTCTCTAGTGCATTATGCAGTATGATTCTTGACATTTACTAGGGTCCAGGCACTTTCTAAGGGCTTTCTATATACAATGTAACTTAATTCTCACTGTAACCTAATGAGATGGGTAACCAGTATTATCCTATCTGAGAAAACTGAGGCACACACAAGTTAATAAATTTGCCTAACATTAGGCAGTGACTGAATAGCTCAGCTAAGATCTGAACCCAGTAGTCTGTCTCCAAAATCTATTCTTTTAACCAATATTCTCTATCATCTCTATTCCATCTAGTATGTGCTTTATATGTGGATCCAAGTTGGCTGCCCTGTGCTTTGGATGGTTTTTCTAATAGTTGTAATATATTATCATTGAATGCTGACAATTTTGTTTGATCTTACAACTGAGTAATAAATACTAGGGAGCCAACCATATGATCACACACACAAAAGAAGTGTTTTTTTCTGCAATGCCAATGATGTAAAAGGTGCTGGGACCTCACCAAACTAATGTCACTTGTTCAATTCTGTATACATTTTAATTAAGTCATTAGGGCAGCACAATTTCATTACAATGTTGAAGTTTCTTTATTCTAATGCATATTTTGAAGAAAATCACCACCACTATAAGAAAATTTTGTGTAGCTTAATCTTAATGTGTGAAAAATTATAAATTGATTCTAAAATCTAAATTTGTCAGCTAGTGTAGAAATTCATTTTCTGTTACTTATGTGGTCTTAAATATATCTTGTGGTTTTTGTTTTGTCCTCCCACTTAATTTTATTTTTTAGACAACCATAGGAAGTGATAAAGACAATGAGAATTGTAGTATCTACAGAATGGACATTCATTCATTACTACGGTTTTTCAGGTTTTTAAATTTTTTTCCCCTTCAAGTTTAAATAGAATTTTCAAAATAGAATTTTTGGTCTATCTAATTACTGTATGTCAATGAGCATTCTGTTAGTGTTAAAATGTAGTAAGTGTATCCACATTTTTGAATTTTGAATATATTTATAGTTATGCTAAGATTGAAATGATATTAGAGATTGGGAATTTAATGGAATTTTTTATTCTACTCAGTAACTACATTGAATCCATGACGTTACATGTTTTCATGAGGTCGGAGAACATACTGTGTTTTAAAAGTGGAGCTGAAAAAAGGTAGAGATAAGTATGTCCATGGCAACAGCATAACGCTTATGCTATAGGCAAGGGAGGGAGAGGGTGCTGTGTGGATGTCTGCATGGCAACAGCAGAGTCCAGTAGGGGTGGAGGAAGGAAAGTTTTGAACCATGAAAATAGTACGTTTCTGAAATAAATCTGATTAAGCCTTTTAAGAATTCTTCAGTCTCTTACACATAGTTTTTGTGATTTCAATTGGAGAGAATAGTGGAAATAATTTAGAGGTGTGTAAGATAAGTAAGTATGCACTTAAAAGTTTTGTGTCCATTGGGTATATGGTATTGAAATTTAAACGCATATTATTAAGAAAAAATTGTCTGCATGATTCACTGATGGTATATATCTGTGTGGAATTAAAATAAGTATGTCTAAAATAAATCAGTTTTCATATTTAAAAAGAAATGGTCCTTATGTTATAATTTTTATGTTTCCAATACTATGTTTAATATAATACATATCCTATATAATAAAGAGGTAATATGCAAATTAACTGTCATTCCCTCACACAAGATGGCCACCCCCCTGTGGCCACAAGATGGCTGGCAGGGGAGGGCAGTTGGGGGCATTTGGGCTGGCAAGGGAGCAGTTAGGCATCGATCTGGAAAGCTGGGGTGTCATTAGGGGGTGATCAGGCTGGCAGGCAGAAGTGGTTAGGGGCTAATCAGGTAGGCAGGCAGGCAGGCAGACAAGCGTTTGGGGAGCCAGCAGTTCCGGATTGTGAGAGGGATGTCCGACTGCCGGTTTAGGATCAGGCTTAAACCAGCAGTCAGACATCCTCCGAGGAGTCCCAGATTGGAAAGGGTGCCAGCTGAGATAAGGGACACCCCCCACCCTCTCACGACACGGATATCATGCACCGGGCCTCTAGTATATATACTTTTTCATATATTTGGCCATTGTAGGAGGTTGGTATGCACATTTTTAGATACTACTAGAGTAAATCCTTTCTGATACATCAAACTAAAATTTTTCAAAATGGTAATGGAAATTCTGAGTTTTAAAGGATCACATTTTTTATATATAAATGTGAACTAAATCATTAAGCTGTGTATCTAAGCTCCAAGGGCAAAGAATAGCTCAATTCTACCTTTCTCCTTATATAAGAAACATCCCAATCCAGATTTCTTTCTTTCACTTATTCCTAGAGGGTTTAGGAATTGATCCCTAGTGATAATGTATAGTAAGCCCCTTAAAATGATGAAAAGATAAAGTGATTATCTGGCTATCCTATCTAATAAAAGAGAAACATGGTAATTAGCTGTACATCCACTACCCTTTCCATTGGCTAATCAAAGAGATATGCAAATTAATTGCCAACAAAGATAGTGGCTAATTTGCATACATAGGCGCAATGATGGGAGGCAAAAGGGGAAAGGTGGAAGAGGTGTCAGGCAAGAGCTGGGGGGCGGGCATACCAGGAGGGAGAGCGCCCTCCGATCCAGATTCCCAGGGAGAGCCGGTTGGGGGCTGAGTGCTGGCTGACCTCTGCGGTCGCCCCACCAGCCCGATCTCCCCAGCCTGTGGCCCCGCCCCTCACTTCCTGATCTCAGATCAGGGGACCACAGGCACCTGAGTACCCAGTCCCCTGGGTGCCGCCATGCCTGTGGCCCCGCCCCTCCCTTCATGATAGCAGATCTGGGGCACAGGCATGGCTGCACCCGCCCCCAGCCAGTGATGCCATCTGGCAGCAGGCCAGGCAACACCCCCGGCCTGGGGTGCCGGTGATCACCATGGCAATCGGAGGAAGAGAGAGCTGGGGTGCAGGATGCCCAGGGTCAGGGGTGCCAGCTGGCCTGTGGCCCCCTGATCTGCCATGGTGAAGGGAGGGGCAAGGCCCCAGACACGGTGGTCGGTCACTGGGTGCAGCTGTGCCTGCGGTCCCCTGATCTTCGATGGTGAAGGGATAGGCGGACTGCAGGCATGGCTGCACCTGGAAGACAGTGTGCAGCCATGCCTGGGCCCCGGATCTGCTATCACGAAGGGAGGGGCGGGGCCACAGGCACGGCTGCACCAGGGATGGGTGCAGCCATGCCTGGGGCCCCCTGGTATGCGATGTGAAGGGAGGGGCGGGGCAGCAGGCATGGCAGCATCCTGGGCACCGGGTGCAGGTCCAGGGTGCAGCCTGCCTGCGGCCATCTGATCTGAGATGTGAAGGGAGGGGCGGGGCCACAGGCATGGTGGCACCCAGGGCAGCGGGCGCTGAGGTTCCTGTGGTCCTCTGATCTGAGATTGGGAAGTGTGGGGCAGGGTCCCAGGCACAGCTGCACCCGGGGGACCTGATCGACGAGGCAGGGAGGGACCCAGAACACGTTGAAGGCGTCCTGCCTGGCCGCGGGGGACCAATCATATCCCTGGAGATGAGGCAGGCAGGGAGAGACCCAGAACACTCGGAAGCCCCAGGTCTTTTTTTTTTTTTTTAGATTGTGTAATTATTTATTACAAATAAACGGTGGTTTCACATCTGTCAAAAACAGGTCCTCTTTTTACATGTGTGGGCAGGTTCTGATGTACAAGAAAGGGTCATGTGCTTAGTTCGTCCATGCAAAGCTCACAGCTACATCACTAATTACTTTAAAAATAGAATGATCTCTTTTGAACCAATCTGTTTAGATTCATGATTAGTAAAACAGTATGGCACTAATGAAATACAGTGATAGGAATTAGGAAGTGCGACACTGATGGTTCTGGGCATGTGAAGGGTGAGGGACAGAAGGGTACACACGGTCTTCCCTTCAGTTCTGCTGGAGAGATGAGCTCCGAGGGCCCAAGCTGCTCCATGCCCATGTGGTCAGTGGCTCTGTTTCAGAACATTTTGCTAGAGAGTTTACTCGACCCACAGGAACCTTTTTACTCCAGAAAACAAACAGCCAGTTCCCAATGGGCATGGGAAAACCAGTGTCCCCTCCTGTGCACAGTGTCCTGATGGGTGACGGGGGAGGTGGGCGAGGGGAGCAGTGCAGAGTTGTTAGGCAGCTGGAGTGGGAGTGGAAATACCATGAAATGTCCACAGTCCTGGCTGTGCACACGGCCTGGGCTGCTCCTCCAGGCCCTGGTGAAGGATTAGGGCTGATTCTCTCAGAAGGGAATATTCCATGGGCGGAAGATTTA
>NW_006298877.1:166810-168661 GCF_000327345.1 Myotis davidii | reverse complement strand
GCTCCCTGGCTGCCAGAGGAATGTCTAACTGCAAGGTTAGGCCTGATTCCCCGGGGAGTGGGCCTAAGTCAACAAGTGGACATCCCCCAAGGGGTCCTGGACTGTGACTGGGCACAGGTCAGGCTGAGGGGCCCCCCCCGCCACCAGTGCACAAATTTTTGTGCACCGGGCCTCTAGTTCTAAATAATAGGATGTTTTCTGATCCTTTTAGTTGTGCTGATCTGAGACTTAGTGTTCCTTTTTCTTCCTCTCCTTTTCCTCCCCTTCCTCTCCTTGAGCTTCTCTATCCCTATCTCCTTCTAATGACGCTTGGCTTATTACTTGAGTTATTTGTAGCCTAACTCTAAAATGGATATATAAATTTGACTTTCACTCATCAATTCACTACCAAAGAAAATGTCTGCTTAAAGTCAAAAGTATTTTCATGACATTTAATTCTACTTTAAGCCTAAACATTGTTCCCTGTAGCCATTATAGTTAATGGAATTTATTATCCATTCTTTTCCTCCCAAATGTAATGTATTCTTATATCTTAATGACATTTTAGTGCAATGGTCTCTAAGTTTTTTTCCTTTGGTTGCTGAACTCACACTTTAATCAAAGTGTTATCCTAAGCATTAAAAATAAAAAAGAATAAAGGAATGCATGGTCGCCAAAATGAGGGTGCTTTTATGAAGTGGCTATGGAGTCTGAAGTAGAATGTAAATCTAATTGAATTTTTGTGGATTTTCATCACTTTTGTTTACTGCTGTGCCTTTCATGCGCAGAAAAGTACTTCAGAAGAAGTAGGCTCATTATTCGCTCATCTGTAATAGCCCTTGAGAGATTTCTGTGGAGTCGAGCTTTAAAAATGTGGTTCTTTATTTTGCTAGCCATTGGTCCTGGATGTTGATCCTACTCATATAGCTAATGTCATACATATTAACAGTGGGAGAAGTATACGTGTTTGTCTCTCTTTCTCTCTAAAACATATAAATAGTATTTGGGAGCTGTACAAATGTTTGGATTGGTATATTAGTAGAACTCCTGATGAAGACACAAGAAGATACTTTAAGCTAGTAAGTGTCTGGGTAGTTTTCATTTTGAGTGTTCAGTGATAATATCTGTAGAGATTAATGATGCATTCCACGCATTCTAGGCATGGCCTTGGAGGCAGTCCAAAGATTTTGCTTATGGAACTGGAACTATGGGGGAAGGCTTATCACCTTTTTTTACCCCCCCCCCCCACTTTAGAGAGAGAGGAAGGGAGAGAGAAACATTGATGTGAGATAGAAACATCAATTGTTTACCTCGCACAGCTTTCTCCAGAGATAGAACTGGAAACCTAGGTATATTCCCTGACCAAAAATTGAACCTGTGACCTTTTGGTATATGGAACAATGCTCCTGACAAGTGAGCCATACCAACCAGGGCAAGGATTTTCACTTTAATTAATGTATCCTAACATCCTGGGGAATGTTAAATGATTTACATATAATTTGTTTTCTAAAATATGAAAATATATCTATTGGAAAAAAATAGTGCAGTTCAAATGTCATATTTTAGAATAGCCAGAAATATAAAATAGTCTTGTTAACTTTCCCACCATGACAGTTAATCTTTATGATTTGATTTATTCTCATAAATATTTAGGACAAATATATTTAGACTTGCTTTTGATTTCACATATCCCTTGGAATATAATTAAAAATTTTCCCATTTCTGAAAATGATTATATGATTAAATGGATATTTGAATTTCTATAAATGTCAATATTTGGTTTTGTTATTTTGAAAAATTAAACATTTACTAGTAGTTAAAATTTTTTTAGCGTCACTTGAGGACATGCCTTAGAGAGATGGAGGAGGGAGG
>NW_006298877.1:156427-166766 GCF_000327345.1 Myotis davidii | reverse complement strand
CGAGAGAGAGAGAGAGAGAGAGAGAGAGATGAGAGAGAAACATCTATTGGTTGCCTTCAGTAAGTTCCCTGACTGCGATTAAACCCACAACCCAGGTATACTCCTTACCAGGAGTCAACTGCCAACCTAATCAGTGCACAAGCCTGCCCTCAATCATTCTGGCTGGGCGCCATTTAGTTAATTTTCATGTTACATATTGTACTTGTGGCTACAATAGAGTATTACTTGGCATTACAAATAATGGAGACATGTATACATAATCTGTGATAAGGTTATAAAACCACTTTTTTGTCTTATATGTAATTTGTTATAGCCATTTTAATATTATTAAACTGAAATCAAGATATGCTATGCTTAAAATAGGAGTGGCTTTCATAAAATAAAGCTAGTGCTATAATATTAATTATGTCCTTTGTGAACTGCCATCCCTTGCACCATGGCTAAGGAAAAGTTTTTTATGTGGTTTGAAGATTATAATTAATTTTTAGATAGTAATATTTTTGTATGATATTCTCTTCAATGACACTCTCCTGGTAAGAGTTACTATACTAAGATTGAATTGTTTTCAAAATGGTAAAATCTACATATATTTGTTGTTGTCATTTTTAAAATCTATCAACCTAACTAGGAAGTACATCTGTCATTTTGCAGCTTTATCATAATTTCCTTCTTATCTATATGCTAGACTTTATTAGGGATAGGTGTTTCATAGTCACACTAAATTTATTGATACCAAAGGCATTGCTAATGTGATCATCAAAGTGATAAGTACCATGTTTTCTACAGTATATTTCTTAAGGGGAAGCTAGTGCTGTAATATTAATTTCAAAATCCTGGCATATAGCTATAAAAATTATGTCAAAACCTTCCATTTCAGTAGTGGCAAAATAATGACAAAGATACATTATAGGAATGAAGTAGTAGTTAGCTATATACTTTAGCATTGCAGCAGCAGAAACAAAATCTTTGAGAGAGAAAATCAGGCAATAACATAGAGTATTAAAAAGCAAAAGATATTTTTGTTAAATTAAGCCACTGCTAGATATTAAAATTTCTATATAGCTATAATTAGAATAATCGGTGTTGATTCACCATGTTAAATAACGTATATATTAAAAATGATTCAGAAGACAATATGCATTAAAACAAATTAAATAAATTTATTGTTAATTGAATAGTTTTGAATTTATACAAAATATTATGACTAAGTTTCTAGGGAACTGAGAAGAAAAAGCAGACAAGGCTATGGAGAACTATAAAACTTAATGTACCTGAGATATATTTTCTTATATTTAGAAATTTGATGTAAACATGATTCACACTATATGTCAATCATCAATTTGGAAATGATGGTAAGGGAAAATGGAAGGTACCTATCTGCATTTATTTCCAGTTGTGTATTGTAATGCGCGTAACAAAACCTCACAGAGCAGACATTTTTGGTGGTCTATAACAATTCTGTTATTGATCGGAAGCTATGAGTTTAAACAGTTAATAATTTATTTATGTATACTTCTGATTTCAGTTATATTAATATATACCATGTATAAGTTTAGTTACGAAAAATGGGTGGTTCCTACTGTCCTAAAAATATCTGAATTCTAAGAATAGGCAAGATGTAATGGAGACAGGGATGACATCTAGAAATAGCCAGAAGTGGTCATTTCTGATATTTCCTTCTTCCTTCTTACGCACCCAAATTATTTTATTTCCTTTTTAATTTTGTATTGGAGATATTATGAAAGATAAAAACAGTAAAAGCAACTGTGTATTAACAAAGGGTAGACAGATTATGTGGAGAATGAGTCTGTGTGTTGTATTGTTATTAGCACCGGTCATGCCTCCCATTATGTCCCTCAGTATCAACAGAGAGGAATATTTATTGATAATTAGTTCCCTTGACATTTCCTGGTTGACTAGAATACTTGGCCAGGGTAAGTGGGAGAGTAAGCCCCATTTGTGTGGTATCTGTGCTCAAGAGCAGAAACATGAATAAGGTATACTTAGTGGAGAAAAAGGGAGATGGAAATACTAGTAATAGTGATCCTGGGAATTAACTCTGATGGATGCTATCTTAATAATAACGAAGGAATAACTACCAGAAGATAGATGAGCCAATTTTAAGAACTTTCTCAGTTTAGAAGGGGCTTTCTTACATTTTCTTTAAGATGTATTAAAGACCGCCTTACAAATAAAATTTCTCTTCCCTAACTTAAGTTCAACATTCTCCTTTTGTGAGCCAAATTTGCTAAGTTCAAACATAAAAAGGATAAAAGATGACACATCTCATATTTGTTTGATTTTAACATTTCTGTTGTTTTTGTTGAAACAAGTATCATGCTTTTCCTACCAGTACTGCCTGGTGCTTAAAAATATTCTCTACTCCTCTTCTTCCAGACACTCTAAAAGAGATCAGTGTTCTCCGAAGTAATTTTTCTCCCAAATCATTTGGCATTGTTGATATTGATGTCAGAAAAGGGGGGCAGTTTGATGTGGGTGGAAGAGTTTTAATCTTTGGCTATAATGAAAAGCAGAAGAAAGCTTTTATTCTCTGACTCAGGTATATATTTGTAATATTCTGCATGCAGTTTCTAATGAATCTTTATTTTTTATAATTAATTTTTTTAAATTTTGTTTTATTGCTTAAAGTACTATAAAGAGTAGTATATATGTCTCCTCCCCCCCTCCCCCGACCTTCCCCTGGTCTCCCTTATCCCCCAGTATCTTGCGTTCATTGGTTATGCTTGTATGCATGTAGTTTCAATACTTTCTTTTCTTGAACTCACAGTAGTATTCCCAATACTATAATCACAATAGTATCCTTGGGTCTCTCTGTCTAGTCAGTAACTCCCTCATTTACCTTGCCTCTGTCTTCTATGCCACCTCATGACTAGATCTTCTGAAGGCCATTATACTCTCTCATCCTGAGGAACAGGGAAATTACAGTCTAAATCAGCATGCCACATATTGGGTAAATTTATCAGTAACCACCTTAGCTCTAACACTCACACTTCACATCACTGGGATTCTACATTGCTCTCTGAGTCTTGTTCGTTTAGGCAATCCTAGGTATATGGATTTCTATAGTAACCACTAAATATTGAGCATTTTCTATCCCTACAAAGCTCATTTCACACACAGACAATTAAATTTGTCTTTCCTTTCTCCTGTGATTGTATAGGGTGTCCCAAAATTCACGCAAGATTTGAATTTTGTGTGTGCATTAACAACAACAACAGAAAAAATAAAAGCCTAATTTTACTTGGTTTATTGAATCAGATTCTAATATCTGTTGCCCTTTGATTTCAATCCCTTCAATTTGATAAGCATTACCAAGTACCAGTTATGGCCCAGGAGCAGGGACAATGAAGACCAATGAAGTCCACAGCTTTGCATATGTGCCAGCAAAGCCGTGGAGGCCATTTACCCGATGTGCTATTCCATACATAACCCTACACTGTATACTTTATGAATCAATAAAAAATTTACATTTTTAATTATAAACCTGTGTCTTCTATCAAAATTACTTATTGTGTGAATTTTGGGACACCCTATATGTGGTATGTGTGTGTATGAAATAGACCTGAACCAACTCCAACATCAGATCCGAGTCCCTGTTGTATGTTCTTGTTGTTAAAATAATATTATCTAATCTCAATAACAATGGTAAAGATGAAATTGGGAAATGTTAGTAAGTGCTAGAAGATAAATGGGTTTTGTGATCAATGAAGTGTGAGGAATGTTGCTTACTACATCTGTCTTTGGGGGTTTAGAGCTCTTGTTAGCATGTATCCTAAAGCAGCACAATAATAGAAAAGGACCCTAATTCTACTTAACCCAGCAATTTTCAAATAGAATTACATACATAACAAATTTTATAGCATGCTAATCAATAACATAATGTTGGCATTTTAGGAAGTTTGGCTTTTAGAAAGGAGTGCTGATCTAGGCTTTAGTGAAATATTATCTGCAAAAATAACTCCAGGAATACTTATTGTTATCACAACTAATATCTGAGATTCTTATGTATAGAAATTATGGTTTATGAAAAGTAGTCATTTAGTTGGTCTTACTATACTCCGTCCACATAGCAAAGGTCTGGGAAAAAACAGTAGAGGGTTTGCAAGTTTAAAAAGTTTGTTTTTTAAAATATATTTTTATTGATTTCAGAGAAGAAGGAAGAGGGAGAGAGAGATAGAAACGTCAATGATGAGAGAGGAACATTGATTGACTGCCTCCTGCACGCCCCCTACTGGGGATTGAACCCACAGCCAGGCACGTGCCCTTGACTGGAATTGAACCCGGGACCCTTCAGTCTGCAGGACAATGCTCTATTCACTGAGCCACACCGGCTAGGGCTATAATCTGTTTTCTTTAAATAATTTTCATTTGCCTAATAGAAATGCAGTGACTCTTGATATAACATGAATCCTATTCTCTTCAGAAGTCACGTGACCATATTGTCTATAGTGAAAGAATCCTTTGAGAATTAACTGTTAAACATTGTATCATATTCAGCTTCTCACGTTCAAGGACTCCTTTGAATATTACGATGGTCCACTTCCATTGTAATAGATTACTATGAACGTCATGATTGTTTCTCAGGTAGCCACTACAATCTTTATGACTAGAATTTTCTTTAAATATACCGTAAGGGAAAAGATGCAGAGATAGTAAGATTTCAATAAGCCATTTCAAAGGTCTCTTTTAATGTCCCTGTTGACAAGATGGGAAAGATACTGATGTATGATAGAGCAGGCAGGATTATAGTTGGTTGAAAGATCATATTCAGATAATTGTGAGTTACAGATCAGTATTAATTGGAAGGCAGATTTCTAGTGGTTTGTCATAGAATGCCCTCCTTGACTCTTATTCTAAATTTTCCTTATTAACTTGGATAAAAATATTGCAAATTATCTTTTCAACCAGGAATGCTATGAAGTCACAAAGGATATTGAGTATGTTGAATAAGTTGAATTACAAATAGAAATTCTAAGAAACTGGGAAAAATTTAAAGAGAAAATGAGGATTATCATAATGATGTTTACGGAGTTAACTCTAAACTCTTTTCTAAATTAAAAAAGTGAAACTAACTGTTTCTTTACTGTTAGCTAAAGAAATAATCATGTCATTTGTGAATTCATAAATTCACAGTTTGAAAACCAGTGCATGGTTAGAGATAAGCATTAACTTTGACTACACAGCATGCATATTTAGCTAGACTCTGAATTCAATATGGAAGAGAGAGAAAGTAATATTAATTAGTGTGGACTATGTGTTTACAGTAGTGCCTTTCATATACTCACCTAATTTATCTTCAATAGCAATCCAGGAAGATCAAAATTAGTATAAGTAATACACCAAATTAGAAAATATATAAAAAAAATAAAAGAATATGTAGATTTTTTTTCTTTTGTTTGCTTCTTTAGGGAAAAAAACTAGGATGAATGATGAGAATCCGGAGAGTTGTAGATTTTACTCAACATGAGACAAACCTATTACATATTAGTGCTTTAGTTTTTGTTTTCTCTCATATTATCTTGTGCCATGTTTTTATCTTATATATTTTGATTTTCTCACTAGAATGAGCTCTTCAGGATGTCAAGTATGCATATCTGCCTTTTTCCCAGCACTAAGAATAGCTCCAGGGATAAAATAGGCAAATACTATTTGTTGAATGAGTCAAGTCAAAAGAATACTTTTTGATCCTAGCAAAATAACATTATCCTTACAATACATAGTGCTTTCCTTACTGTTAGCTAAAGAAATAATCATGTCATTTGTGAATTCATAAATTCAAAAAAATTCATATAATGTCAGGGAGCACTGGGTTCTCTAAAATCGTGGTAGAACCAGTGATCCATAATGACTGATAAATCTATCAGTCTGTATATGAAATGCACTCTGGAACGCTTTATGCATTGTGATGTTGGCAATTACCAAACCGTTTCACTGAGGTCATCGAGGTGTGCACTCTGAAGTTAAACTGCCAAGCTCTGTTCTTGCTAGCTCTGATCTTAAATAATTAATTTATACAATTTCATGATTTTTGTTTCTTCAATTGAAAGTGTCAGTACCTATCTCATGAAATTATTTTAAGTATGAAAGGCCATGTTGTGATTTGGGTTGCTTCATTGAGCAGGGTGATTTATTTCCTGGGTTCTTCTCCGGAAGGATTCAAAGAAAGAAGTCACGGACAAAAAGGGATAGGTGAAAAGCACAGAAACTTATTGCAAGCAAACACTTCTTCTACAACCTTAATTCTAAATTCGAAGCCTAAGACTCTGTCCCTCTTGGTGGACAGAGGGGCCCCTAAGAAGGGTGACTGCTGCTTTCTTTGTCTTGAAGCATTAAATAGGCTGGAGCCCCCCCTTTTCTACCATGGGACCTTAGCCCTGTAATCAGCTCCCGCGGCCCCTTCATCCGCACTTTTCCTCGTTTGGTCATCTGTTTAGGTTGGAGTCACTTCTGCTTTATCCCGTGGTCTTCTCCCAGTTGTGCTGGCAGAGAAAGCCTTATCTTATAGCTCTCCCAGCTACTCAGGTCAGGGCTACTTTTGGTCTAATTAATGGTCATTTTAATTGCTCAGGCCAGAGATACCCCTGTCTGTCCTTGGTTTGTGGCTGTTTTAATTGCTTAAGCCAGAAATATTTCTATCTGCCTGTGGCATTTCTCTATTCTCTGTATAAGTAATTGAGCATCTTCAAGTCTCCATCTATGTTTCCTTCCCATGGACCATCCTCATTTCTAAAACTCCCTAAACCTGCCTACTTTATCCCCAAAACTCCTTTCAGTTGTTTGTACTAAATGCTTAAAGCTGCTTTGGGCACAGAGTGCGTAGAAATGTTAAATAATGTTATTAATAAATAGTAGTATTTCTCTTATAGTTACTCATTACTCATACTATTTGCCCTAAAAACAATTAATATCGATATTTATAATACATACTAGAGTCCCGGTGCACGAAATTTGTGCACAGGGGGTGGGGGGGGGTGGGGTCCCTCAGCCTGGCCTGCGCCCTCTCGCAATCCGGGACCCCTCCGGGATGTTCGACTGCCGATTTACAGGCCTAAACTGGCAGTTGGACATCCCTCTTGCAATCTGGGATGCTGCATGCACCAGTGACCATACTTTTCATACAGGTGAAGGGCATCTTGCTATTGTATGGGCAGCTACATTTATTTGCCCTGATTATAAAAAGTAGTACATAACATGATCCTTCTGAGGCAGTAGTACCATTTTCCCCATCATATGGGTGGAAAAACTGAAGCAGAGAGAAGTTAAGTAATTGGCTTTGTCACACAGTTATAAGTGTCAAAATCAGGGCTGACCACAAAATGTGCAAGCCAGAGTCCATGCATGTCATCGCTGCATCATCCTGTTGTTTCAGTGTTAGAGTAGCCTTGCCAGGTTTTAATTTTTAAATCTAAGAAACTGTTTCCAATATATAGGGTAGGGTCCCTAGGTTTGGCCAGCAATCAGGGCTGAATTGTGGGGTGACTGGTGGGGCAACTGGGGGCTCCCCTGCTGGCACCCACCTTGGCTGGCCCTGCCACCCGATTGCCCACTGCCGCCACTGTCTCTGGGGGCAGGAGCTGCCCCTGACTGGGGGCAGCTCCTGAATTGAGCGTCTGTCACCTGGTAGTCAGTGCACGTCATAGCGATTGGTTGTTCGGCCATTCAGTTGATTTGGATATTAGGGTTTTATTATATAATATTTAGACATATCATCATTTATATATCATCTAACATTTAGATGTGTTCCCTCGGGTTTTGCCGAAAATAACCGAAGTTCTGAGGAGACAGAAGGAAGCTATGTAGATAGGGGCAGGACCACAGGAAAGGAAGTAGAATCAGGAACTCAACCAGCAGAGTTACTAAGGCACCACAGCTGGGCAGGAAAAGCATGGCATGTGCAAGAGGCTTCAACTTTTCAAATATCTGAATGTTGCTAAGACAGGCAGTTTGCAGATAACCAATCACAAGGTAGTAAGGTATAATAACCAATCCTAAGGATGTTGCTAAGGCAAAATTCTTTTAAAGGACCAATCAGGAACTAACAAGCATACATACAAAAAAAATAGCTTGTGCACTTCCTCTTGTCTCTCCCTGGCACTTAGATTCTTGGATTGAGGGCAGAGGATGAGCTCCCCTGCACCCACGCAGTTTATGGCCATGTGGGCCTCCACACAGGGACTAATAGGCTATAATTACCTTGGATACTAAAGGACTCCCGCCTGTAGCATGGAAAGGAGCTCTGGACACCGGCCTGCTCCTGGGGCCCCAGCTGCACCTTTTCCAGGACTGGCTTCTCTCAATAAATGTCGGTTCCACTGTTTTTGCCCACAACTTCATTCTTCAATTTTGTGCGACAATGAACTCAGACTCAAATACCCCACATTTTGGTTTCAGTTCTTCTGACCTTCAGATAGAAAATCAAAAGGTTAGAATATAGGATAAAGAGGGAACTTGAGTGGGATCATGGATATCGATAAAAATTTGTCCTCAATGAATATATTTTGTCCAAACCCATTTTTACGCTCTCCCTAACTTGGTTTTTTTAGGAGCAACCCCTGTTCTGAACCTCCCTTATTTCGCTTGCAGGATTGAAACAGTAAATAGGAAGTTGAGTTGCTGTGGGAAGCTTTACTATAAAAGACTGGCACACTCTCTCCCATTGCGGTACTTTCCTAGCTTTTGTGAAAGGGCTCCCACACGGGTATCTGCTGCTGAAATTGATTCTGAAAGAGCTGTTTTAAAAAAGAAAGACCCTCCCTCAGGCTATGAAAGGACTGTCTTGCTGTCTTTGTCTTCACTTTGCTTTTGAACAATCTACACTCCAGTTTTTGTCTACAGAAACTTTACTCTGCTTTACAAAAACATATCCCTGGTATGCACCAATAGGACTCAGTATGACTTTAGTCATTATAGTCTACATTAGTTCCCTCAGGCACACTTCAGTTATCTAGTATGAGCCTATATTATAAAAAAAATTGTGCTTTCAAAAAGTTATCTGTGTTACTGTGAACCATTGAAGAGTAAATTGTATACATAATGAGTCTTTAATTCTAGATTCATTAGTGTGCATTTAAAAAAAAAATAACCTTTCTCTTTTATTTAACTGCAGCAGTCATCCAAATTAGAAAATTAACAGATACCATACTAAGTATCTAAATATAAGCATTATTCAGATATTGTTATATTCCTAATAATGTCCTTTATAGTAAGGAAGAAAAGGTTAAAAATATTGTTTCTTCAGAATGTTCCCTTATTGCCTTTTCTAGACTCCATTACTGTAAACAGTGTGTTTTCGTTATGTTTACTTTGAGGATAGTGCCAACCATATTTATCTATATAATTATCTGGTATTTCTTATTTGTATAGGCAATCTATAGGATATTGCATGTAACCTTAAAATATTTTTCTCTTAGCCCTGCTGCATGATTTAGTATCATCTTTTACACCAAAAGGTTGTAGGTTCAATTCTGATCAGGACACATGCCTAGGTTGCAGGTTTGGGGTATGTATGGGAGGCAACTGATGGATGCTTCTCTCTTACATCAATATTTCTCTCTCTTTCTCTTCCTTACTCTCCCTCTAAAAATCAATAAATAAACTCCCACTATCCTCAGGTGAGAATTAAAAATAATACTTCTCTCTTAAAGTTTGAACATTATTTCTTAGGTGTAGTAAAATTATATGTCAATTTCTACTTCTTGTGTAAAAATTAGAAAGGCAAGTACATTTGCCCAAATAGAAAAAAAATATTGGTAAATGTAATATAAAGCTAAAATTGAATGTAATATGAGCATATACTAGTACATATAAATTCTTCAGATAAAGCTCAGAGGATAAGATAGGAATATGAATGGAGTTAATATTGTCTATTAGCATTTAGAGCTATGGTAGAAACTGTAAAACTAAGAACAAGAAATTGTAAACAACTTTCTTCTGTTAAATGGTACTTATACATTTTCTGAAATTATCCAATGTATTTTTTTGATACAAAGAAGCATGTGTAATATGAACAGTACAAATGTGCAGGCAAAGTACACTAAGTGTAACACATGATTATATACAAAAATATTTTCTGATGGGGGAGAAGGAACTGGTGCTAAGGAAAGTACCAATAAAGTCAGTTCTGAAATGATACTTTCTAACCATTTTGTTGAAGAAATTAAAATCTAACTTGTCTAATCTAGACCTTTATCATGCTTCTTGTTACTCCATCATGCCTTTCTCTTCTGATCATATTATGACTCATACTAAACTCTCTCTCTCTCTCTCTCTCTCTCTCTCTCTCTCACACACACACACACACACACACACACACTCACAC
>NW_006298877.1:143764-156393 GCF_000327345.1 Myotis davidii | reverse complement strand
ACACACACTCTCACACACTGAAGCAGAGTGGGGCACATAATTTAGGTGACAAAAAGGGGAGTATGAAGGAGGAACAAGGTAAACACCGGAGCTAAAGCCCAAGCCCTCAACCTGTGAGTAAAAGAATAAAAGAACCCTGACCCTGTAGTTCAGTTGGTTAGAGCATGGTCTCATAGGCCAAGGTTGCGAGTGGATCTCTGGTTAGGGCACATACAAGAGGCATCCAATGAATGCATAAATAAGTCCCACAACAGACCTCTCTCTCCTCTCCTCCTCTCCTTCTAAAATCAATTTTAAAAAGTGTAAAATAGAAAGGAAGTATGAAAATGAAGGATTAGATGATGACCCAATTTGAATAAATAAATGAGAATAGGGAAGTAACAAACATTTAGTAGTTGAAAAAGAAAGAGGCAAGATGACATATTCATATGCAGACAATGAAACAGAACTACAAGCACAAACATATAGCAATCTGAAAATAAGGACAGGGAAAATGGTCTGGAAACTGCTGTGATCACACTAATAATTAAATTACATTTTCTGAATTTTTATTTCCTAAACCTCTCTTCTTTCAAGCTGAATAAATCTAAATATTACTGAATAGAAATCTAGAACAGTCTTAAACATATTTATATGGTCTATAGTTAATTATATAAGGAAATGTTGTTCTATAAAATTTTATGCTTAATTTTCAGTTCTCTTCATGTCTTTAAAGTTTTATTGTTTTAAATCTTTACCAGAGAATAAGCTTTCATTGCTATGAGAGGGAGGGGAAGGAGAGGGAGAGAGAGAGAGAGAAAGAGAAAGAGAGAGAGAGAGAGAGAGAGAGAGGGAGAGAGAGAGAGAGAGAGAGACATTGATGTGGGTGAGAGACATAGATGTTGTCTCCCATACAGGTTCTCCCGACCACGTGTTGAACCCTTTTGTGGTGCACAGATCAACACTCCAACCAACTGAGCCACACTGGCCAGGGCCGTGTTTTTAAGCTTGTTAATGCACTGTTTATTGTGTTGTTGTTTTTTTCCCTCAAATAATTTCTGGAAGCAGACTGGCTGGGTTTAGTTCTTTTTTTGCGAATGTGATTAAGTCCTAGAAAAACAACAACAACCCATACTGTTTGAATTTGAACATTTTAAAGGCAAACATGATTCAGTTCCTGTATTATAATGCCATATTTTGTGTCAAAATAGAAAGGTTTTTATTAAATTTTTCACCATGGGGGTTTTTGGAATGGACGGATCAATATTTATCTGTCTATATCATTTAACAGTAAAATTAGCGCACTGGATGCCATGGATTAGCCACGTTTGGGACATTTTTATGTAATCTGCATCACAGAAATTCAGTGGTATTTGAGTTTTTCTTATTTCAGAAGACTCTGCCACTTGACAATTTATGGATACTAATCAAGTTTTTAGATATTTAATGAGACAGCACAATTTAATTCATAATTGATTCAGTAACTGAACTCATAATTGGAGATCTAACTTTCATACTGATAAAATGTTCTGGAGAACATTGTCTTTCATGTAAATCTCTTATACTTCGTGGAAAAAAATTCATTAGGAGAGTAAATATGAACTCGAATAACACTAGCTGGATATCCATCCTATGGAATTTTGATGTTAGAATCTGGTGATCTGATTAAATGCCTTCCCAGTTAGACACACTTCAACACTTAGTGTTAGTCATTTTGAATAAGGGCAATTTGAGTTTATCTGCTTCCGTCCCCACTTTTTTTTTTTTTTAATTAGGAATGTTAGAGCATTCCTAATAGATGGAAAGATGTGAGCTGGGAGAGGCTGGGAGAGGCGGCTGGGCTGGGAGGGAGGATGTGTGAGACCTGACAAAGTGGAGATGGCAGGCCCCTCCCTGTGTGAGGAGAAAGATGCAGAGCCCCTGCAGCATGTGGTATGACTGGTGGCATAACATCGGGTCAAGCATGTCAAACTCACAGTTGGCGGGTTTGACATGCCTGAGTCCTGGGTAAAGGAGTCTTATAGTTTGAAGATATATTTTTTGAGACTTAAGAGAGGGGGAGTGACTTCTTCCTTGCCTAAGGAAATTCTAGCCTAGGAGTATAAATGCTCTAAACTCCCAGATATTAGGGCACTAGTTTTGGTCTCAGTTGAGTTGCCCACTCAGGTTCTATCTGAGCTTATTTCTTTCCTACAAATAAGCCCTCGTCCGTTTTTGCTGCTATTTGTCGTCTCTTGTTTGAATTCGTTCCTACAACCAAGACAAGAACTGGGGGCACAGAGTCCTGTTTCTGGCTAGAGGTTGTCTCCTGACAGAGACTCCTTTGACCACCACAGCTGATAGGAAGGCAAAGCATAAAAGGTGGTTTGGTTTGTCCAGTGAGCCAATGGGAATATACTGGTCTCTTTTTATAGAATCTGCTAAGTTTTACGTAACACTTCAATGCCTAATTATTAACTTAATTTTTTTTCAATGAGAACTACAAGAATATTGTTTGTATTTATAATAATATACCTAGCATGGGGAGTTACACATTTCTTCATAACATGTTATGACTTCTCAGTTACTTCCATTCAATGCTATTTATACTTGACCTTAGCCAAAAAGTGAAGAAGTGGTTATTTTCACTGATTTTATTTGAAGATTGCTCATTACTGATGATGAACTAGATGTCATAATTTTATCATATAATCTACTTAAATGCATAAGGTTAATTTCAAGAACTAATATTACCCATAATGCATAAATTCTAGAAAACTTTTTTCACAAAGGCCAAACTTGCCAATCTTGTCCTACACATTGCAGTGAGGCTGGTTTTGGAATCTGTAAATCACTGATTACAATGTGCATAAAGCTCCCTACTGATATTTTAACTGGAAGAATATACTTTGAACCAAGGCTGAAACAACTACTTCTTATAAAAATAATTATCCATGAAGCTTGAATAAACATAAATGTTCAAACCTCTGCGCTGAATAATACTTTTTTATTCTTATTCAGTTTCTCTGATGTCCAACTTGAAAGAATTGTTACTGTTTTCTATAATTATAAGTACTCAATAAACATTTATTTAGAATTGATAAAATTAACATTTTCAATGCTTAATGGAAATAACTTTATGTAAATCAGTATACTTCACGTATGGTCCTCTGAATAGCCAAGTTATTTTATAAAGCTTAGTTTTCTCTTAAAGTATGAATTGTTATTTTGCATTTGTCTAATATTACTTTTAGACTTTACCCAAACAGTTTAATTTTCAGTTGTTTATTCTTAGTATTCAGGGTAATAACAAGTAATCTAATCTTAATTCTTTCAGTGATATATTTTGACTGAATGATCAAAATGACTAACGTTAAAATTACAAACTGTCTTCAAGTTCTAAGTTAAATGAACATGGCCAGTGGCCATAGTTTATTTAAAATATCTGTGAAGAAAATAACCTGTAATTATTCAGAAATTAGCTGGAATGTCCACTAATATTTTGTTGGTATATTCATCTATGGTAGGTTATTTTTATATGACAGCAAAAAAGAGCTAATACTGTGTTTTTCAAGAATCCATAAAAATATAAGGATATCACATCATTTCTGCTTCTGTGGAGCTCACAATTAGTAGGGAAGACAGTTGTTGAATAACTCATTCAGATAATCAATATTATGAAGAACTGCAGCTGTGGAATGTAATAGTTTTGTAGCCCTTCAAAAAAGGGTTTCAAATACATGTATATTGACTCTGTTGACCTGGCAAAAGCTTACATGTTTAGCCGCTATTGTATAATATTTTCAGTAATCAGGAAAGTAAAAATTAGCTGAAATGATTTGTGTAAGAGAAACAAAATGTTAACTAAGCAGAACCGAAGTTAAAACCAAGACTTCAAACTAAAACATCTTCATTCTTGGTAATAGTAAACTCTCCTGTTCCTGATATAGTTATTCCTTGTAGTTGTTTGATGTAATAATTTGTCTCATAGATAGAACAGCACATACAACAGCAAGATACCATATTCAGTTGTAACAGGAAAGGTAACATTCACTGGTTATATATTATGTGCTATACTTTAAAATATGTTATTTTCATTCCTTGCAATACTCTAAACACTTAAACTTTGGTGAAATTATTTCCATTTTACAGAAAAGAACACTGAAGTTTAGTAAAAAGTATTAGTTATTATTTTTAAACTGAAGTCTGGCTCTGCATGCCAAACTATCTCTGTTTTTATGAATGTTTGTACTCATAGAAAACTATGTTTTATAAAATTAATATGTAGTAGCTATCACAAAAATCATGCCTTTTGAAATGTGTAATAATCTTTTCTTCTTAAGCATATCAAATTTTTTTTAAATATATTTTATTGATTTTCCACAGAGAGGAAGGGAGAGAGATAGAGAGCCAGAAACATCGATGAGAGAGAGACATCGATCAGCCGCCTCCTGCACATCCCCTACCGGGGATGTGCCCGCAACCAAGGCACATGCCCCTGACCAGAACCGAACCCGGGACCCTTCAGTCCGCAGGCCGACGCTCTATCCACTGAGCCAAACCGGTTTCGGCAAGCATATCAAAGTTTTAATGAGACAAAAGAATAGGTAAGGCAAACACTTTGGTTTCACTTACTAAAACCAAACTGATTTAAAAATGATCCCTTAAATGGCTTGATATCTTATCTGTAATGTTTAGACTCATTATTGGTAAAGTATTCTGAGAAAATTTACATTTTAATGGCATTCTTTTATTCAGTGGGACAGAATTCACTTTAATAGTAAGGTATTATTTTATCTGTTAATGGACAAATAGGACTAAAGTGCTAAAGAAATAATATAGAGCTTGTACTTACATTATGTTTTTAAGAAAATTACATGTCATTTTAGCCAAAGATAGTTGATAAATGCAGTGAACCAAACATTTATTGATTTTGTGTGTGTCAGTATCTGTGCTAAGTGCTTTTATATTTGTGGCTTAATGCTCTCATTTCAATAATGTGCCTTGAATATTATAATCATCTATAGCTAGTAATTTTTAAGCTTCCAGCATGGGAGAGACACTACATTAGGAGATGTAACATGCACAGTGACTTAACCTCAGAGGTTACAGCTTAATTATGGAGATAAGACCTATACATAAGACGATAGAGATAGCATGTAAATGTCAAAAGAGGAGTGAGTGTCAACCATAATTGTTACGGGTGTTGGAACTGGTTATAACCCGTTTTTGTATATTACTATCTAGCAGAAGTCAGGATCTAAAAGATAGTTCTGAAGAGCAGAAGATGTAAGACAAGGTCCAGCACATCAGTGCTTCCAGTTGTGGATAGATTATAAATAATGAACTCCAATGCAGTAGTGCTGACCTATCAATGATCAAAATAAATACATTTCTTTTATTTGTTTTCCTAAAGCATGGGGATGTCATTTATCAACAATAGAACACTTTTATAAATTTATTTGAAATATGAAAAAGTAAACATTACTTAGCCAGAATGAGTCACATTATAATAAACAAAGGTTGAAAGTAAACCTTTTTAAAAATTTCTTACAATGCAAGTCATCTAAAACCAACAATAGGAACAATTTTGAAAAATTGAATCATTAAGTTCTCAAAGCCCTTTTAGATAACTATGTAATAGTTCTAAAAGTCAGAATAATATCATAATTTTTATAGGCAATACGAGAAGAATAATCTCACAAATGCTATCTATAAATTACTATTGGCTCTTATAAGCTACATACAATGTCATTAAAAATTTTTACATGTCTCATAAAAGTCACAAGTTCTCATTAGTAGCTCTCTCTCATTGCCTATACACAAGGAAAGACAAAAGAGATAACTAAGAGGCCAATTAAAATAAATGTATGTGTGTGTGTATATATATATATGATTACACATCTTCAGGTTTTCTATAAATAAGAAATAATGCAGGGGCTTAGGCTATTAGCAAGCCTAGTATTGACTTCAGTCAATGGTTACTGAATATTGTAGTTAGAGGGCTCTCTAGTTTAATGTAGTGTTTAGTAGTTGAAAAATAAAGATTAAGAGTAAGAAAAAATAAATGATTTATGTCACCTGAGTGTATGGAAGAAACTGAGAAAGAAAGAGAGTGATTACTGTTGCTATGTCTATCACAAGCTACTGTGGTCGTTGAAGCTGGAGTTTCAACGGGATATAATGTATCTCCTTAGCTGTCTCAGAACGTACGTGATACAATTAAATGTAAATAAGGACCTATTACTATCCCCTTTAGGGAATTTATCTTACAGACATGTGGACACACACACATACACATAAACACACATGCATATATTCACTAACCTTTATTTGCAGCAGTGTTTGAAATGGCAAAAGTTAGATGGATTATGGCATATTAAACAGTGGAATAATATTCAATGTTAAGACGATAGAAAATCTCTATGTACTGATATGGACATATCTCCAAGGAACACTTTAACATGAAAACAGAATGCAGTGTGTATCGTGTACAATTTTTTTTATTAAAAAACATGAGGTAAAGGATAACCTATATTTGTTTGCTTGTGAATGAGAGGAGAGAAATTAGAAATTCATGATTTTATAATTTTTAGCATTTTTCTAGATTTTCAATCATATTATTCCAAAATAAAAAACAAAAAGCAGTAAACATTATCCATTTAATAGCTATGTTGCGAACTAGCAGTGGGACTGCGCTGCCTCACGCCTTTAAAAGTGATATAAGTACCTGAATAGAGTAAACATGGTCAGATATTCTCAAAGTCCTTTAAAACTCAAATATCATTTCTTGAATTGATACTGCGTTCATTATTATTTTTGACATTTAAGACTAGAGTTATATCTGCTTTAGTCAAAGACATAACTACTGCTCATCCATTTTCTTTGGGCTATCCACATTTTACTTTCATGAGAAGAGAGATGGTAAGTAAACATGCAGCTACCAGAAAGGATGCCTGGGGCATGTAATCTAAAATGTAACTGATTTAATGCAAGTTTCTCTGTTCTACAGCCGTACAGATCACTCTTTCAAAACAGTAACCCCAGGACAGGGTGCTCTCTTCAGAATCGTGAACTGAGCCATGTTTGTATTTGTGCCCTCTGACTGCCTTTACCTCTCGCACAGGGAACCCATGCCCCAGACACCTGCGGCTATTCTCTGCTTCCCCCAAACCTACTCATAATTGCAACCTTTGTCTTCTGCTTACAGCCATTGAGCTTTTATCCATGAAGCATTCTCTTTGTTGTACTTTCAACCAGCAGTTCTGTCAGAAAGAAGATGAATATACAGCCAAATCCAATGTTTGGGCTTCAATATATTAAATTTGTATTCTCATTCTCTGACAAAGAAATGTTTTGTGATCTATTAATTAAGTCGAGATTTTATAAAAATGTAAAATTAAGGTTTTTGTAATCATAGATTTCATAATGTAAGTTTGTTAAGTAGAATAAAAGCGGCTAATTAGGTATGCAAATGTGTGTTAGTGTATATGTGTCTGTATAATCATATAATTTTTAAGTTTTTCAGTTAGACAAAACATTATTTCATTATGATTAAAATTTCACGGCTGGAAAAGACCTTAAAAATGTCTCAACTATGTCGTTGTGGCAACTGAAACTCAGAATGAATAAATACATAGTCTCCTGTAGTTACTGTATCACAACTATACTCTGTTGTTTTATTTACATTTAATAACAATTTTATTGATATACTAGAGGACTGATGCATGAAATTTGTGCAAGGGGCTCGGCCCTCGCAGCCCCAGCTTCTCCCAGAAGGTCGTCCTAAAGGTCGTTCAGCTGTCCAGTCTAATTAGCATATTACACTTTTATTATTATAGATATTAATACCACAAAATGCGCCCTTTTAAAGTATACAGTTCAGTGGGTTTTTTGCTTATTCACAAGGTTGTGCAATTACCCCTAATTTTCACCTATTTTTATTACTCCAAAAAGAAAATACATACCCATTACCAGTCACTTTCCATTCACCCTTCCCTCCAGTCCCTGGCAGCAACCACTAATCTACCTTTGTCTCCATGAATTTGCTTATTCTGAGATTTCATATAAACTTTTGTGACTGGTTTCTTTCACTTAGTAAAATGTTTTCAAGATTCATCTATGTTGTACCATTCTTTTTTATGGCTACGTACTATTACATTGTATGGACATACCATTCATTGATTGTCCATTCATTAGCTGATGTGTTGTTTCCCATTCTGGGCTATTATGAGTAATTGTGCTATAAACATTTGTGTAAACATTTTTATGTAGATGTATGTTTTCAATATTTTTTATTTCTATATATATATTAGTTATAAGTAGTAGTTAAATGACTGAGTCCTGTGATAACTATGCTCAACATTTTGGGGAACTTCCAAACTGTTTTTCAAAATGGATGCACCATTTTAAATTCTCACTTTCAATACATGAAAGTTTAAATTGGTCCACCTTCCCACCAGCACTTGCTATTGACTGCCTTAAAAAAAAATTAATGCTCCTTGTACATGTGAAGTGGCATCTCATTGAATTTTTTATTTGCCTTTCCCTAAAGACTCGTGGTGATGAACATCTTTTCCTATATGTACTTATTGGCCACTTGTGTCTTCCCTGAAGAAATATATATTGAAAATTTTTGCTCATTTTTAGTTGAGTTACTTGTCTGTTACTCAGTTACGGGAGTTTTTAATATATTCTCATTACAAGTCTCTAATCACATATTTGATTTGCAAAAATTTGCTCCCAATCTATACTTTTTACTTTTTTTTCTTTAATTGACTTTAGAGAGAGGAAGAGGGAGAGAGAAACATAGATGTGAGGGAGAAACATTGATCAGTTGCCTCCCACATGAGCCCCAAATGCATATCAAACGCACAGCCTGGGCATGTGCCCTGTCTGGAATTTGAACCTGCAACATAAGTATGTGCCACCTTTTGATTTACAGGATAACACTCCAACCAACTGAGCCACACTGTCTAGGACTGTTTTTTAATATCTTTATGGTGTTCTTTGAAGCAGAAAAGTTTTCAATTTTTTTGAAGTCCAATTTACCTAGTTCTGCTTTTATGGCTGAGCTTCTGTTGTCATATCTACGAAACTATCTGCATAATCCACATTCACGAAGACCTGACTCCTGTGTTTTATTCTAGGAGGTTTGATTAATTTATTTCTATTTTTTCCCTTTTTATTGAATTTATTGGGGTGACACTGGTTAAAAAATTATACAGGTTTCAAGTGCACAATTTCCTCAAAGGAGTCTATTAATATGCAATTTGGCAATAGGTTAAACTATAGCAAACAAATAAACTAGGAAGTACATATTACATTTGTTTATATCATAATATTGCTTTCCTTCATGTAACAAACATATATATTTTTAAATTATAATGAAGTAAGCATGGTATCAGATGCTGATAGTTTCTATGTGACAACATTATTTATCTTCAATTCTTTGTGGTAGGTATTATTATTTTTTTTTTTTCAAAAGAAAAGACAAGTAACTTTTCCTAAATCACTCTGGTAATAAGGAATAGGGCTAGAGTTAAAGAACTACTAAGACAGTGGGGTTCTAGAGCCTTCTTGTAGCCAAGCCACATAATGCAGTGGCTAAGAACAGGTATGCCAGAGCAAGGGAACTGCCTGTGTTTGAAGAATGGCCCCCAAACTTCCCAGTATTTGGACTTTGGGCTAGTTAATTAACTTCTTTCTACTTCTTCCTTTAAAATGTGCAATATAATAGTAATGTTATGAAAATTAATGAATTGTACTTAAAACTGTGCTTGGCACATTATTAATGCCTACAAAACGTTAGTTATATTTATTTACACAATTGTAAGTGATCACTGCTCTCATGAAACTGGCATTTCATTTGAGGAGACAGACATTGAATTAATAACCTATATGTAATTATGTAATTACAGAGTTTGATTACTGCTATATATAGAAAAGGAAAAAATTACACAAGGAATTAGGTAGTTCACCATACTCAAGTAGCACTTTCTTCATTCTCTGCTATGAAGGGTAAGATCTGTCTATGCATGGACAATAGCTCATGTTTAATATATGTAGAATTTTAAAATAGCAGTATATAAGGAAAAATTTCTTTTGATGAGGTTAAAAATGTTCCTGACTCTTAACGAAAAAGTGGGTCATCGCCTATATTTAGAAATACAAGAAAAATCAGCATATGAAAAAATTTTATGAGCTCATCCTTCCACCAAATTCAGTATCACTACTTCTATTCCTTTTAAGAAATAGGGGATTATAAATCATACATCACATAACAATAGTAAATACTTTCAAGATAATCAAGTTCATTTATCCCTGTGAATTGCAGGCCTTTAGTTTTAAAAGTGTTCAAAAAGCAAAAGTTAAAAATTTTCTATGGAGACTCTCCCCTAAAACTCACCCTTTATGCCCAGCCTTTAAAATCCCTCAAAACAAAGGTCCAGTACTAGCTCTCCCTCCCAGAAGCATGCCTGAGACCCCCCACCCTTCTTTCCCTGCAGACACGCATCTCCTAAATTCTAAGGGACCCCATAAGTCTTGCAATCAGGGTAGCAATGGGCAATGGCAGTTCATCTAAATTTGGACAACCATTTCCCCCCCTTTTTACAGTTAAGCACATACTGACGTGTCATTTTGTTAGTGTGGTATATTATTTTGATTGATTTGCGAGTGCAGAACCATCCTCACATCCTTGCAATAAATTCTACCGATCAAGATCATTTTAATGTATTACTGAATTCACTTTGTTATATTTTGTTGAGGAAGTTTGCACCTATGTTCACCAGAGATATTGGCCTGTAAGTTTTTTTGTGTGTGCTGTTTTCTTGTTTTGGTATCAGGTTACTGTTAGCCTCATAAAATTAGGTATTCTCCCTCTTTAATTTTTGGAATAGTATTATATCTTTAAATGTCAGAACTCACCAGTGAAGCTGTTTGGTACCAAACTTTTGTTTGTTGTGAGGTTTTTGATTACTGATTCAATTTCTTACTAGAATTTGGTCTATTTAGATTTTCTTTCATATTCCTAGCTTTATTAGTGACTAAGGACTACTTTTACTATGTAGTTACTTTAACTGTGGAATTTTTATATTTGTATGCTTTATCATTATAAGTTAGTGCCATTTCTTTTAGCCTTAAAGAATTCATTAACATTTCTTGTGAGGTCAATTTAATTGTGATGAACTCTTTTAGCTTTTGCTTATCTGGAAAATTCCATCTCTAATTCTGAATGATAAACTTTGTTGGTTAGAGTAGTCTTGGTTAGAAGATTTTTTTTAAAGCACTTTGAATATGTCATGCCAGTCCCTCTGGCTGCAAAGTTTCTGCTGAAAAATTTGCTGATAACCTTCAGGGATTTCTTACATAACAAGTTGTTTGTTTTCCTTGTGACTTTTAAGATTTTCTCCTTATTTTTAATTTTAAAATTTTAATGTATATTGGTGTGGGTGTCTTTGGGTTCTCCTATTTGGAACTCTGAGCTTTCTGGACTTGAGTGTCTGTTTCCTTCCCCAGGTTAGGGAAGTTTTCAGCCATTACTTCTTCAAATATGTGTCCTGCCCGTTTCTCACTCTCTTCTCCTCTGGGATCACTATAACATGAATGTTATCTTACTTGAGGTTGTCCTCTAGGTTATTTAGGACATTTTCATTTTTTTAAAATTCTTTTTTCGTTTGCTGCTCTGTTTGTGTGTTTCACAGTTTTGTCTGTCAACTCAGTGATCCCTCTTCTGCTTCATACAGTCTTGAGGACCCTTCTAGTGTATTTTTCAATTTATTTATTGTATTGTTCTGCTCTATGATTTCTGTTTAGTATTATCTTACATTTTCTATCTTGGTGGTGTTCTCAGTTTATTCATCCATTCTTCTCCCTGGTTTGGTGGGTACTTTTATGACCATTGCTTTGAATTTTTTTTTTTTTATCAATTAGACTACTTATCTCTGTATCAGTAAGGTATTTTTCTAAGGTTTTTGTCTTGAGCTTTCATTTAGAACACAATTCTTTATTTATTCATTTTCCTTCACTCTTGTAGTTGTGTTTCTGGATTAGGTGAAACAGCTCCTTCTCTTAGTCTTGAAGGAATGGTTTGTGTAGGTGCTGATTCTTATCCTTCCATCTTCTTCTAATTCTTGGTTGTCTATTGAAACTTTGTGATTGTCTAAATAGTGTGATTTATTCTTGATAGATCCTCATTATTGAAGGTATGTCAAGACCTCTCAATATCACAAAGGGAAGAATCTCATTTAGCAAGTACGTTTAGGCGATTGTAAGCCAGTCCCTTAGGAAGTAGCTTTTAAAGTATGTGAGATGTGGGGCCACAATCATAAAACCTGATTGTCTCCAGACCAGGAGATGTAGAGGTGTCCCCGGCTGACATTTGCAAAAATTGAGGCTCTAAATGGATGCATAAGCTCCTTTCTGGTGGGTATTTTTGAGCCACAGTGATGCTAAAAGCATGCACAAGGAGTATTCCCCTGCTTAAGTTCCCTGGGCGTGCCTTTGCAAACACTAGGTGTGTGGGAAACCTGAAGCCTGTCCCTCAAGGAGAAGCTCCGCTTTAGGTAACTAGGACTTATTCACAGGAAGGCGGGGGCCTGTTTCAGTCTGCTGTCTGTGCAGTGTTCCGAGGGTGATAGTCTGCTGAAAATTATCTTTCAGATATTTAC
>NW_006298877.1:136546-143400 GCF_000327345.1 Myotis davidii | reverse complement strand
AGTTCACACACAACTGCCCCCTGCCCCTCCGGCAGATGCTTTAAGATCAGTGAGCAAATCTCCTTCACATACCTATATAGTCTATGCAGTTTTCAATTGTTGTTTTGCACTGGATCCTGGGATAGGTGAAACTGCGTATGAGTTTTTTAAATTCTTCATCCGACGACATCCTTAGAGAAAACTGAGGGAGGAAGAGAGAGAGAGAAAGAGAGAGAGAGAGAGAGAGAGAGAGAGAGAGAGAGAGAGAGAGAGAGAGAGAGAAATATTGATTGGTTGCCTTTCATACATGCCCTGCCTGGAGATGGAACCCATAACCCAGATATGTCCTGACTGGAGTCGAACCGGCAACCTTTAGGTGCTCGGGAAGATGCTCAACCAACTGAACCTGCCAGGCCTACATGTGAGCTTTTTAAAAGGAGAATCTCAGTTTCCAGTAGCCTTTGAACACCTTAGATGTTAGCTCTATTGGTTTTCTAAGCTAAACACTTTGGGGGATCACTTTTCAGGTGCAGATCCCATGGGTTGGGGTGCCTGATATGGGGCACAAACCTCTCCCTCCTTCAGAAGCAGTGCTGGACAGGTGAGATCCTTGCCTGTTGTACACTGGGTGTTTGGATTTTCATGGGAGAGTGTCTTGGCTTCTTTTACTTTTCTCAATGTGGTCCTTTTATTTTTTGTTGTGGAGGAGAAGTTCATCTAATATTCAGATTTTTTCCAGAGGGAAATGATCCATAGGTAGCTGTAGACTTGGTATGTCCTTGGTCAAGGAAGTGAGTTCTTTTGCTCCTATCTTGAAGCCCCTTAGAAGAACAATTTTTATACAGAGGAGGTATGCATGGTGGGTTAGAACTTGAATACTGAAGTGTGTTTTTTTCTGGATTCACATCCTACCTTGAGCACATTTCAGATGTGTGCACGTTGGCCTCTTATTTCATTTATGACATGCACCTAGCAATAAAGACTAACAGTCTTTTATCTGAGACTCTTGGGCCAGATATGTCTCAGAATTTAGAAGTAGTGGATATGGATTCTACCTGAATAATGTGTAATAACTTCAGCAGGTCTGTAGCAATCTGCACTTTTGCAAAGAAAAATATTAACCGTCACTGTCAGAGGAATAAAAAAATGTATAAATAACTTCACCTCATCAGTATTTATCACCAAAAGGGCTTGTCTTTCAGATTGATGAAAAAAAATAAATAACAACAAAAACAACTTCAAGTTTTTACTGTTTTTAAATTTCAAATTGTAGCTAAGATTTTATAGATTTGTAGTACCTACTTCCCTGAATTGTTATGAGGAATGAGGGAAATAATTCATGTCTTCACAGCACAAGTTACAGTATGTGGTGAGTGCATATCTATTATTAATATCACCATTGGTCTGACATTTCTTTAGTGAGTAAAAAATTATTGTTGATTTAACCATTCCAGGACAGACTCATACACTTGAACTCCTTTTATTTGACACCAAATCTCACCTCCAATTATTTTGACAAAATGGACCTTGAGGATTTTTCTGTGAAAACATTTTGAAACAGAAAATGTTTCTGAAACTTGTTTGTGAAACTTGCTGCAGTTTTTTTCTCATTTTGGTATTGTCTTTCATTTGACCATAATTTATCCTTCTTTTTTATGTTCTAAGGATTTTGGTATGCTCTCTCAGGCCTCTTTGTAGCAAGGTATTTTATATATAATGAATTTGTACACAGTGTGGGTATGGTGTATTTATTCTCTTTACTTTCTCCAAAAGTTTTAGATCTAAGACTAATCCAAAGTCTGTCATCTATTCACCGAAATCTTTATCTATTTTCATTGAAAATATATGATATCGTGTGTGTGTGTGTGTGTGTGTTTAAATTGGCTCTTGAGAAGTATCCTGGGAAAATAACCATCACTTACACTCTGATTATTTCAGGAAATAGAAGTCTTACCATTACAATATTGATATAAAAACTTAGAAGTGGTTTTTATATCAATACTAGAGGCCTAGTGCATGAATTCGTGTACTCGTAGAGTCTGGCTGGCCCTGTCCCAATCAGAGCAGATCAGGGCTGGGCCTGTTGGGAGGAGGAGATGGCGGGAGGTTGGCTGGCTGGCCCACCCCGATCAGGGCTCGATCAGGGCTTGGCCAGCTCGGGGAAAGGGCCATGGGCGATTCATTGGTGGGCCCCGCCCCCAAATGGGGTTATGGGCTCCAATTGGGGGTGGGGCCGACTATGGGGAAGGGCTGTGGGTGGTGGGCCAGCCTGCCCCACCCCCTGATCGGCTGTTTGGCTGTCCACAGTGGGCGTCATAGCAACCGGTCGTTATAGTCATTAGAGCCTTTAAGGTCGCTGACTTTTTATGTATATAGATTGAACTATGTGACAACTATATATATAAAATCCTTATTAACTGAAAATTTATAATATCAATGACTGGTCCTTCCTGCTGTCCTATTTAGCACCATTAGCCCATTCATACACCTTTTTGCACTTTACAAGGAGGAAACACTGAATTGCTTATAGTTCACCAAACATACCCTGGCACTTCAGACGTTTATCTCTTTGCACTGGAGTTTCCTTTGCCTGTAATAAATGTCTGCTTCTCCTTTATTTACCAGAACAAAATATATGTGACCTTCACAACCCAAATTGAAGGTCATTATTTTCAGAAATTTTCGGTTGACAGTTGTGGAACCATTCCTTGTTTTACTTCTGATATTATTTTACATTTTCTCTTTAACTTATACATATTTATTTTGCATTTATTATATTGTACCAAATTTTTTATGAAATCCTTGAAATCAGAAATATGGCTTATTCATCTCTATACCCCTTGTATTTTTGTTGATTGTAAATGGATTTAAAATAAGTTGAATTTAAATTCAACTATATACGTTGGATGAGGAATGATCCAGCTCATGGAAGGACTTCAATGCCAGGCTGAGATGCCATGATAATAGGAATGATGGAGAAGGTAGAAAAATACGAGAAGTTTAGATGTAGAGCTAGAGTTTGTGGTGCCAATGCACTAAATCAGTAGTAAGTTTATAGATGCGGCTATGGGAGAAAGCTTAGTCATGAAGTATAAATCAAACAGAGAAAAGGTGGTTAAAGTGACCAAACAAACAAAACCCTACCAAAACAATTAAATCTTGAGGAATGCCACCATTTTATGGGTTGATGTGATAGCAGTTTTATTGTATTAATGAATAAAGAAACTTAGAGTTTTGAAGGATAAATAGATTTTAAGAAAAAAGAAAGGGTTTCCACTGATTGTGAAGGGGAGCATACTAAATTGTGCTAGAGGAGGCCTTGGGATTGATAGAGGATTTTTTATTATTATTATTTATTTATTTTTTAAAAAAATATATTTTATTGACTTTTTACAGAGAGGAAGGAAGAGGGATAGGGAGTTAGGAACATCGATGAGAGAATAACATCGATCAGTTGCCTCCTGCACACCCCCCACTGGGGATGTGCCCGCAACCATGGTACATGCCCTTCACCGGAATCGAACCTGGCACCCTTCAGTCCGCAGGCCGACTCACTATCCACTGAGCCAAGCCGGTTACGGCTAGAGGATTTTTTAAATGTAGGAATACCCAAGGCATGTTAGCTTAGATTAAAAAATAGGTTAGATTAAGGTTATGGTAGTAAATGAGTGAGAGTGAGAGAGAGAGATTGAAAATATATAGCAAAATTAGAATCATAGCTCATTTGATAAGTAGAATAGCTTTACCCTTATACTGGAGATATGTAATAAGGGCTTGACATTTAATAAGTAAATTTGTAGGCTGGAGCACATTGACTTGAGACAGTTTTTGCATCGTGCTATCTTTTTCTCAGTGAAGTAGACAATAACGCCACCATCCAAGACAATAACTAGTGGGGAGGGAAGGCATTTTCAGAATGATAAAAGTTAATAGCAGCTGCTTTTGGAGCAAGAAAAGGAAGCCGACTAGTGATATATAGAAGGATTGTCAAGAATGAGGCTGGACAAATTGAATCTGCAGGGACACAAATCTGCAAAGCTCTTGTGATTTCCTGGCTACTGGGCCTTTGGAGAAAGTGGAAACAGGTGGCTAAATTAATGCAAGTTTAGTGTTTTTCAAGGCAATATTATGTAAATAAAAGAAAAAATGTGAGGCAAGTAAGTGAGCATATTGTTCTGACAGTAATTGAGAGGATGGATACTTAAGTTGAATCTGAAGAAGAGAGAGAAAGCTTGAGGGGGTTGATTATGTGGCTGATGGTGATAGTGATAGTAAGCTTTCCTAGGAGCTGGCAAGCATTTGGTTGTGGATAGTTATTCTAGAAAGTTTTCTCTCCTTGGAAATATCTTGATGACCCCAGGGTTTATCTTGCTTATGAATTCTGTAGTATAGCATGTACATTCCGCATGGAGATTTCTTTTCAAATTGGGTTTCTATTAGTAAGATATTAGTCTAAGCATTACTTTTTACTGTTAATCATTTATAAGATTAGGTCCAATATTGATATTTATATAGGAAAAAGTCTCACTAAATACTATATTTTGCAATTAAAATGAAAGCATGAGTTTAAAATCTCAGGGAGCGATTGTAGTGCCATGATTATATGTCTCAGCTTTCATTATTTCATAAAAACTTTTTTATTCGTGTCCTAGATAAGAGCGTTGTTAGGATAGCCAGAACATACTTTCTATCCTGCCTTATTTTTTTACTAGAAAAGAACAAGACAAAATTAAATGTTATTCTTAACCCATAACATTGTCTTTCATAACATCTTACAAGTGAAAAGCAGTTTCTGATTTATAAATTTTGCATTTAATATGTTATTTATCCATATCACTATTGACATATTCTAACATGAATAATTCAGATTAGAAAAAACTCCCCTTCCTACATTGTATAATTGTTAGCAACTTACTTTAATGTATGTTTTCATGGTACTAAGTTTCATCAAACTCTACAGTAAAGACAGCTCATTCTAATGCTCAAAGAGGTGGTAAAAATAATTGTCAACTAGCTTATTGATGACAATGTGATAGTTCAATGAAAATAAATTCTTCCCTTTGATAAAAGGAAAAGAATCCAGCAGTGTCATGCTTTCATTAATAATACCAATTGGATTTGAAATGTATTACTTATACATTTAAAATTTTATATATAAAATCCTAAATATAGGTAACAGGGAATTCAGAAACCTTATGAAAATTAGTTTGAAGTAACAGTCTGAAACATAATGCCAAAGACAGTTCACGAAACTGTCTTGAGCAAATGGCTTTATATTTTTGTTTTGTTTTTTACTATTTATTTTCTTTTATGTTAAAAACTACTGTTAGAATTAATATTGGTAAATAATTAGTAAATAATTTTAATAGCACTGTATGAAATCAAAATAAGAATTCAGGTAGGGAAAACAGTAAAAAAACAAAAACAAAACCCCAAAACAAAACCTACCCTCAAGGTACACATACTCTAGTGGACTATGTACTTATACTAGAAAGGGAAAGGCACAGTGATCATCACTTCTTCACTAATTCACAAATGTTTTGTCTCAATTCCACGTATGTACTAAGTAATGGATAGTAGAGGGTTCTACAGTTGTCAAATTATATGCCATTGTGGAGCCTGCAGTCCAACATGTGTGGCCAAATAATTACCAGAAATATAAAATTGAAATTGTTGTATATGATAAGATAGAATAATATAATGGAGGATTTTAAGATAGTTGGAGATGTTTGTTTGAGGAAGTGTTGCAGAAGACCAAAGAAAACCAAGCTACGCTTAAAAGAAATGGAGGGACACTGTTTAATTACGCCAGCGAACTCAGGGAATAGCTTTCCAAATCTGAGTACCGAAACATGCAGGGGGCTTTCTTTTTATATCTCCCTGTGGTCTTTGTCCCACAAATATGGATTATGCTTCTGGTCCTTTTCAAGGGTCTTACAAGAAGGCCCCCAGGTGTTGGGGGTCTCCAGGCCATATCTGATGGTTTGGCCTGGTGCCAGCATCAATAACCCTCCCTCTGGGGCAGTGAACTGTTCACAGTTTTATGGCCTCTGTAACAGGTTCTGCAAGACCAGTTTCTGGGAAGGAGGTAATGACTTAATTATAGGTTATCAAGAATGTACACTGAGCTTGCCGCATGGATTCCAATTACTAGCCCCCAAAATATCAGGGTTACTTTAGATTTAGCCCTTTTTAGCCTCAGAAGCAATGCCTGAGTTGAAATCTGAAAAATAAGTGTAACAGTGATGAGCATGTTGGGGGGTTCTATGTCAGCAATGGGCTTGGTGAATGCAGAATTTTAAGGGAAGGCTCAAGTGACTGGTGGACAGAGTAAATGCTGTATGTTATAAGATGAGGCCAAGAAACAGGTGAAGAGCAAACCATTAAAGACTTTAGGCCATGTGAAAGGTACTGAAGACTACGGGACAGGGTAGGGATAGGCTGGAAGTAGCAGATTGTGAATAAAATTTAGTTTTATTTTTAAAATGTCACTGACTGTATTGTAGAGGAAAGATTGGCGAGGGCTGACAGTGATATATTCATGAGATGCACAACAATGTCTGTGTCAACAACAGATCACATATGCACCAGTGGTCTCATAAGACTATAATGGACCTGAAAAATTCCTCTTACCTAGTGATGTTGCATCCATCATAATGTCATAGTGCACTACATTACTCACATGTGTGAGGGGATGCTGGTGTAAACAAACCTACTGTGCTGCCAGTCATGTAGCAGTATAGCACATACAATTATGTACAGAACATAATAATTGATAATAACAATAAATGACAGTGTTACTGGTTTATGTATTTGTTGTACTATACTTATTATTTTAGAGTCTACTCTTTCTACTTATAAAAAAAACTTTGCTG
>NW_006298877.1:123129-136350 GCF_000327345.1 Myotis davidii | reverse complement strand
TCATGTCTTCCACCCACAAATGTAATGTTGTTTCTATCTTAACTAAGCACTCATACACCAGCTATAACTTTTGCAGTCTGAGGTACACAGCAAAACTAGCATAAATTTCTTTTTCCTTCTTCACACTTTCACAAAGATAGAAGACTCATTCCTACTGTGATCATAGCAATTTCAGCCTACTTTTTTCTTTCCTTATTAAGTGGAGAACTTTCACCTTTTCAGTTAAAGGAAGCATTTTCCAGCTTCTCTTTGGCATATCTGAATTGCCAGTATCACTATTTTTGCACTTTGGATGGGATGAAGCAATACTTCATCATACTACTCAGAATAGCACACAATTTAAAATGTATCAATTGTTTATTTCTGGAATGTTCCATTTAATATTTTAAGACCACAGTTGACCCCACAAAGTAACTGAAACCATGGAAAGCAAAACAGCAGATAAGGGGGTCCACTATACTTACAGGGAAAAAAACAAAAAGTCAGCCTAGCCCTAACCGATTTGGCTCAGTGGATAGAGCATCAGCCTGCGGACTTAAGGGTCCCAGGTTCGTCTCCTCTCAAGGGCATGTACCTAGGTTGCAGGCACATCCCCAGTGGGAGATGTGCAGGAGGCAGCTGGTCGATGTTTCTCTCTCATCGATGTTTCTAACTCTCTATCTCCCTTTCTCTCTGTAAAAAATCAATAAAATATATTTTTTTAAAAAACTCTCCTTTTTCCCCCCTTAACTACCATTTCTAAGAGTAAGTACTTATGGAGCAGCATTCAGTTGAAGAAGAAAAGATTTACCAGACCCATTCTAAGATACTCATGTTAGTGGTTATTTATACCATAAATAATAATCTGCACCAGCAAAGAAATTCTGAAAATTGAAAAATATACTTACTTTAATTGAGTAATTTAAATTTGATACCTGTTTTCCTTTGAAAAGATAAAAAGGGTATTTCATCAGTTTCTTAGTCTTTATGATGAAGTATCATGAAACTATCAGTGTGACTAAGTTCAAATTTAGTTTTAAAATATAATTTTTTTTAGAGTTTATAGTAATGTCTGCATTGAAGAGGCTTTAACTGTTCCTTAAAAAAAAAAAAAAAGTAAAAATTAGTTGCACAGAAGTCATCCAACTGGAAAAATCACTTTCCTTTATAGAATTCTGCCATGAATACACATACACCCACTCTTGACAATTATCTACCAGAGCTTTTCTAGATAGCATATACAACACCAAAATATCTTATAAACTTTACTGGATTGATTAATTTTTTAAAATATATTTTATTGATTTTTTACAGAGAGGAAGGGAGAAGGATAGAGAGTTAGAAACATCGATCAGCTGCCTCCTGCACACCTCCCACTGGGGATGTGCCCGCAACCAAGGTACATGCCCTTGACCGGAATGGAACCTGGGTCCTTTCAGTCCATAGGCCGACACTCTATCCACTGAGCCAAACCGTTTAGGGCGGATCAATTAATTTTTATGTCATGCATCTCTCTGGAAATTATCACCATAAACATGCAAACAGTAAGGTTTAACACCTAGTGTGGTGCAATTATGCACACAGCAGGCATTAAGCAATGCAACGAATCAAAGAATTTGATGACAGTTTTGTAATTATTCCATTTAGCTCCAACCCAGCACAGGAGTCTTTATTCCTTAATACCAATTATTAGCATTTTTAAAGTGCTCACAAAAGGGAGGTCACATGTTTGTAAGATACATTATATTTTTGTTGGATGAAAAGGTCTTTTTGTCATGTTTGCTATGCCTCCAATTACTTTTAATCCCTAGTTCTGTTGTTCACAAAATACATAAGTATGTAAATCAGTTACAAACAGCAAATGATAACTTTTAAATAGACAAAGCTTCAATGGCATGCACACAGCTTTTTTTTAAAACACATTTTTGCCCATTACTACATTGAGCCTAATAAGGTGAGAACAGCTCTTTAAAAAAAAAAATCCTCACCCCAGAATATTTTCCCATTGATTTTCAGAGAGACTGGAAGACAGAGAGAAATATCCATGTGAGAGAAACACATTCATTGGTTGCCTCCTGCATGCGCCCTGACCAGGGCTGGTGCCAGGGAGGAGCCTGCAACCAAGGTATATGCCCTTGACCGGAATTGAATCTGTCCACAGGCCGATGCTATATCCACTGAGCCAAACTAGCTAGGGTCAGAGAACAGCTCTTAATTTTTTTTTTTGGTTCTATCACTTATTCTTTAATGTGGCTGGTGAACAAATGCTTCCATGTTGTGCATGACACCTCTGAGAGCATTATTATCTTTATTTATTAATCATAATTATGTAAATAATGACAAGTGATACTTATTGAATACTATTTATGTGCTATGATCTGTGCAAAGCATTTTATATATTTACTAGAGGCCTGATGCATGAAAATTCATGCAATAATAGACCTTCCTTCCCCCTGCTGCCAACACCGGCTTCCCTCTGGCACCTGGGACCCGGGCTTCCCTCCTCTGGCTGCCAGCAGGCACCCAGGACCCAGGATGGCTTCCCTCCACCCCGGCTTCATCAGGAAGGATGTCTGGAATGACTTCCGATCTAATTAGCATATTACCCTTTTATTATTATAGATTAATTAAGTATCTAATGAGTGCCTTCTACTTGTCTAGTACTTGACTTTATTTTAGTGGGAGAAAAGATATATTGGAGGAGTTAGAACTGATTACAATTGTTGGAGCAGATGGAGAAATGACAGTATGGGGTGACAGAGAATTTGAGAAAAGTTCACCAATCAGCCTTCCTAAAGCACTGCCATTGTTGCCATAGGAGGTGTGAAGGCAAGAATACTGAGAACCAAGGCATGTTCACTTGCTTAAGAGGGATTGTAAATGGAAGCTTATGGAAAAATCACTGAGAAACTTGAGGCTCTGTGAACTCTGTTCTCTCTTGATCTACTGTCAAGCGATTCATAGTGGGCCTAATGCTATTGTTAATTCAACTAGTGCTACTCCTTGAAAAGAAGAAGTGGACACAGGAAAGAAAACAGGGAGGGTAAGCTGGAATCTGCTGGCACATCTGAATCACTCTATCTGATGCCAAAGTAAGCTTAGAGAGCAATGAGCACTGCTTCACTTTCATCTCCTAAATCTTTTGCAAGTTCCTCTTTTGTCTCCCTTTTATCCAGAAAGGGAAGAGGGGGGTGGGAGGCACTCTTCAAGACACTGAGTTTTCAGTATGAGTAAGACTGAAAAGGTTACTGGCTTCTTAGAGCTTACATTGTTAGTTGTAGAGTCAGAAAATCATCAAATGAGTAATTTATTTAATGTCAAGCAGTGGAAAGTACAGCAAAAATAATTAAGCCATGAAGAGAGTACATTGTAGAAAACCTAGAATAGAAACATGGAGACAGAGGCTATTGCTATTGTGTAGGTGAAAGATGGCAATAACTCTCTCTAACTGGAGGTCAGCCTAGCTATCTTAGTGGCGAGAAATGGTTGTCTCCTAAAGCTATCTTATAGGTAGAGCTAGATAACAGGATTTGTTGATAGGCTGACTGTCAGTTGTTAAAGAAAAAGAAATGGAGTTAAGGATGACAGTAATGTTTTTGAGCAAATAAGTGAAATTTTAGTGGTTTTGCAGAGATTGGGAAGGATGTGGCACAAATGAGTTTGGGGTAAAATTAAGGCCTCCTGGAAGTCAAAGTAGGGACTTCATGTTGTTTAGGCAATTATACAGAAGGGAGTTGAAATGTACATTTTTGGGTTATCTGAGTCCAAAATGCACTTCAAGACAGAATGACTAGAAGAGATCAGTGGAGGAGATGATGTAGAGTTCAAAAAGAGAAGAAGTGTTATGTCCTGGTGGCATATGCTTAAGCAGAGGCAGTATCCCAATACTTCTTATGAATTACCGTATCTCTATAACATTTTCCTTTATAGGGCATTAGAGCTAAGTTTCAGTAAAATGTTCAGTACTCTAGAGTAAAGTTTAAAATATGGAAGTTGGGTGCATAGAAAGCCTGATTAGTTTAATTATAAAGCCAAAAAGTAAGTTAGCACAGATATATTGAATAGAGACTTTGATAGAGATAAGTTTCAGATGTGTCTTCAGTAACCAAAAGAGGAATAACACAATTAATTGAAGCTATTAAATTAGGAGATTTACTGTATTTATAACAGAAGAGAGACTGAAAAGGTTTTTAGGTAAAAATAATTTTCAAGACTCTGGAGCTACCATTGCATTTGAAAGTAGTGTTAAAACCACTCCGTTTGAATTGTCCAGGATAGTATGAACTAATACAGCAGATAGCATTTGAATATCTCTAATATCCTTTTTTCTAAAATGGAATTCAATAAAAAACGTTCAATAGGAGCCCAAGCAGTCTGATACAAATTCATAATTCTCCAGTAGTCTGTCTTGATCCATTTTACAATTAATTAGTTTCAGGTAATCTTCCATAAAACTTATTCTCAATCAGGATTTGATAATAATTGTAGAAAAATGAACTCAAGGTTATCCTCTGAACAAAGGACCTGTGCTCTTCATTTCTTCCTGTCCATCTTGAGATAATTATGAGACTGTGCATTCTACTTTCTGTCTATATTTTATGGAATGTTGCATGTAAAACTGGACAATACTCTGTGATTCTAGTGTGATATGACAAACTCCTTTGGATGAATTAAATTGGCTTTATAAGTTGTGTTCCAAACTTTTAATAGTTAAAAACTGCTCATGATAATGACTAGAGTGCTAAGTTCAAAGTAATTCCCTATGACCAGTGAGACACACACAAGAAAATGATAGTCACTGGGAATACATGTCAGTCATCTTTAAAAAGACTAAAATATTACCTCCTCCCCCACTTAAAAAAACCTTAAGATCAATTTGTGAGTCAATTTAACAATCCAATTTCCTTGCCATTTCTACATAGGAATAATGTTCTTTTGAACTAAATGAAAATACAAGGACACATTTCTACCTCCTTTTTATATTTGTAGGTCTAACAACAAAAAGGACTATCTTTCATGCTCTTACAAGTAAGCAAAGACTCAAAGGTTGCTTGTCAAGAGAGAATCTAATGACTATTACTAACTATTTACTACAAATAACATAATTTAATGAATGAGAATAAAACACAATTTCCATGACTAAATTGAATTTTAATGGTAAAATTAATTTTAAGTAGTTGTAAAACACTTAATTAGGCAGTTAAAATTTCAGTTGTGCTGAATTCAGCAGAATAGTTGAGGTTATAATAATTACAGGAATTTTCTTGGCTACTAAGCAAAACAAGCATCTTATATCAACCAATTTCAATATAATTTCCTGTGGAAAAGAAGGAAGATGATTTTTCCATATGAGTATGATTATTAAGTAGACAACAGGAAATTCAACCAAGAAAACCCGTCTTGGAAATGTGGGATCAGCACTGAATCCCTGTGTTAATTATAGTGCTCTCGGAACCACTGTCCTTAACCTCTGAAATGTGGCCCAACCCCACCCATTTTCTTTCTCTTTTCCATCACACCTCAACACCTGAGCAACTGGTGCATGCATAGTACACGTGCAGTAAGTGCTTTATGATTCAAACATACAGTTTAGCCTTTCTATGGCCCTTAGACCCGCTACATCTCTTGCATGTAGTTTCTTCACATATTTGATCAGTTTTGTATGTAGAGAGCAATATCATGGAAATATTTCCTTTTTGAAAAGGAAAGACAACAGAAAAGAACAATAACAAATGTATTTTCTTTTATTCTTGAGTGGCACAATATTGCAACATACAGGGTTGCAAGACTTTTGATTATACCTTATGTATAAAGGCTGAATAAAATTTTCACTCCGCCTTTCCAGCACTCCAGGCCCTTGTTTATGGACCTGAAGGGGCCTTGCCCCGCTGAGGTTCCCATATAATCTGATTACAGTGCATAAGTTCACCTCCTGAGAAGCCTTCTGGGGTTAACTGATGTGGAAATGAAACTTAGCTAGTGAGCTAACCAATGGCTCAAATGTTTTTGGATGGAGAAGAATGTGCACAATTGCCTGTGTTAGTGTCTGGACAGAGGATTTGACCATGGTGTCGAAATTCACTGGGTTAATGTCATTTTCTTTTCATTTCACCTACTAAGAACTCAGTTCATACTGACTTGCTGATTAATAGACTCTGAATTCAGTCTATTATGAGTTTGACCTATTATTGGCTTGGTGTCTTACTAACTTCTTAAACAGTGTTCTGACTGAAAGTATCATCAGGATACTCCAAATAACACATATGTTTATTCTTAGGTTAAGCTTCTTTTCTCTAATATCAATTCTAGTGTCTTCCAATTTATGGGGCCCTCTCCTGAGGTTTACTCTGTATTCTCTCCATCTATCATTATGTTCCCCACAACATATCCCAAATGTATTTTGATGAGCGAAGAAATGAATGGATTAGGAGAAACAGCACGATAACATTGCAAAGGACAGCATACTTAGTTGTGCTAAATTATGGACTAAATTACAATCCATTTTGTTTGGAGAAAATGTTTTATTATTGTTTTTAAAGGCTCTGTTTTCACAGTCCATCTCAAATTTTACATAGAAAGATAAATTAAGAAAAGCTGGAACAATGAATGAGCCCTACTCTTCCATTCTAACCTGATATAATTGTATGAAAGAAGAGTAAATTTTTAAGAAAAGGGGGGGTGGGTGGGAGGGATAAGGACACATGTAATAACTTAATAAAGAAATTTAAAAAATGTAAATAAAAAGACAGGGAGGTTAGTTTTTTAAAAGGTAGAAAATAGTGCTTGAATATTTTTCCCCATCAGTTATCTTGGTTCTATTTACTTGTGAGTTTAATTTGATGAATACTAAAATGAATCCAAAAAGTAAAAAAGTAAAAATAATGAATCCAAAAAGTAAAAATAAATTATAGTAAATAATTTATTTTGCCTATTTTCTTATCTTAATGAATATAAATTTCTTCTGCATGTTTTCTACTCTGATAAATAGAAAATATTTTAAAGACTTAAAAAATAATGACATTGTGAAGTTAAAAGTCTGCTATGTGCTTCCATGGAGATTAGAATTGTTATTTTGTTTTAAATATTTGATGAATGCAGGTAAAAGAGATTTTTTGAAATAGCATTTTGATTGACATTTATTTTCCAAGTTTCTGAACACATTATTTGAGGCATTATAATAAATTCATCTGAGTTCTTACTGTCTTGTCTTCTCATCTTTCCCTTAACTTCTGACATTTCTTTGTATAAACTTCTTGATTTCAATTTCTAAATTTTAACATGGGAAATAAAGGAGGAGTGCATAAGTATAATCAATTTATTTCTCTTTTTGGATAATTGATATATTCTCATATATCCTTCCACTATGATATTAGTGGAATATAATATTTATATCAATTTTATTTTTGTTGAACATTTTTACTTTCTATATATTTTATTATGTCCATCATCTTATTTGCTAATAAGAATAACTAAATAAATAGGTTAGGTATAGCCCAGTTGGCATGGCTCAGTGGTTGAGAGTCAACCTATGAACCAGGAGGTCATGATTCAATTCCTGCTCAGGGCACATGCCCTGTTTGGGGGCTTGATCCCCAGTGTGGGGCATGCAAGAGGCAGCCAAGCAATGATTCTCTCTCATCATTGATGTTTCTATTGCTCTCTCCCTCTCCCTTCCTCTCCGAAATCAATAAAGATATATTTAAAAATAGGTTAAGTATTATTTATCATAATTTAGAGAACAGAACATGAGGCTCAGAGATATATGAAGCTAAGAGCCACGTTTCCTGGCTTTACTGTTCCTTTTACTCTGCTACTTCTATGTAAATGAAGATTAAAAAAGAGAACAAGCAAGTAAGAAAATAAAATTGGATTAAAAAGTAAAACCAGTGCCCTGGTCAGTGTATCTGTGGTTAGAGCATTGGCCAGCACACCAAAGGGTATCAGTTCCATTCAGGTCAAGAGCACATACTTGGGTTGCAGGTTCAATCCTTGTTCCTGATCAGAAGGCCCTGGTGGGGTTGGGAGAGGGGCGACGGTTGCCAGGCCGGACGCAGAAGGAATGGACACTGATGCCCGCCATCGGCACCCCTCCACCACATGATTCTCCGCTCCACCCCCCCCCTTCTCTCGCCGCTGCACCACCAGTGAAGCCTGCTGGCCAGGAGGAGCATGGGGGGAGGGACTGTGAGAGGTTGGCCGCTGTCCCTAAGGAGGAAGCGGTCCCTCAGCCCCGCTGGTAAAGGGGCCGCGTCCACCCCCCACCACCCCCGGTTTCCTGTTCCAGCCCAGGGCCTGCCAGCTGGGGGATGTTGGCTGTGGGAGCACACTGACCACCAGCGGGCAGCTCCTGCATTGAGTGTCTGCCCCAGTGGTCAGCGATCATCATAGTGACTGGTCGTTCTGGTCATTCAGTCATAGTGGTCACTTAGGCTTTTATATATATAAACTAGAGGCCCGTTGCATGAAGAGATTCATCTGTGTAGTTGTCTAATGGGCCTCATATATGAATTATTCAGATGACCTCACTGTGGATTTCTATAATATGGGGGATCCCATCTGAATACAAGCAACCCTTTATTAGAGCAGGCTCTTAGCTCTATACCTGATAGCTCTTTGTTTTGGGGTTCTTCACATTTACTATGTAGTTACTCTAGCCAAGCCACATTTTGTGTACTCACTTGTATACATATGGGCAGGTCCATCGCAACACCTTGCGTAGGTGCAATGCAGAGAATATAAATAGAGCATAGGTTCTTAAATTATGCTGGTAACCTTAAAGTTAACACAGATTCCTAGATTTGCTCCTATACCATCCCTGTTTGGATTCTATTCAATAGAGCTGGAGAAAGTTTATTATTTATTTCTAAAAATATATTTCTTTATTCATTTCAGAGAGGAAAGGAGAGGGAGAGAGAGATGGAAGCATCAATGATGAGAGGGAATCATTGATCTGCTGCCTCCTGCACCCCCACTACTGGGGATCAAGCCTGCAACCCAGGCATGTGCCCTTGACCCAGACCTTTCAGTCTGCAGTCCAATGCTCTTTCCATTGAACAATACCAGCTAGGGCTATTATTTATCCAATATAATAAAAGGCTAATATGCAAATTGTCCCCTCAACTGGGAGTTGGTCTGGGAGTTTGACCAGGGGCTGGGGCTGGCCAACTGCCTGTGGCTCCTCCCCCTGGCCAGCCCTGCCCCCCATCCGCCCCCACAACCCCGATAAGGGGTGGGGCTGGACTGCCAACCACCTGTGGTCCCTCTCCCCAGCGACAGCCCCTCTCCCCAGCCAGCCTGGCCTGATCAGCCTCGATTGGAGCCGGCTGGCTGGATCCCCCCATCCATGCACGAATTTGTGCACCGGACCTCTAGTTTTTAATAAGCATCTCAGTCCGGAGGTTCAGAAAACCCTAAATTAGATTGCCATAGTTCAAATTATGAGATTCTGAATATATTTACTTTCCTTGAATGAAAGACTTTGAATTGAGATATTTAGTATTTAAAAGCAAACATGAGTTTTAAAAACAGCTTCATATAAGATATAGTTCAGTTTATATTTAGGTGAAAGTATGTTGTCTCAAGATGTGAAAAATAGCTTTCCTTATTGATGCATGTTCCTTTTCAGTTAGTGAAGGAAACTAGTCCAATGACCTAAAGGGTTAAGACCCTTTAGAGGAAAAAAATAAAGTGAAATTAACTTTAGAAATGTCTACGTAATACCTCCCAAGGCAAACTGTTGGCAGAGCAGCTAAGAGCAGATTGTGTACATCTGCGTGTGAAAATCAGCTGAAGGTGTCAAGTGCTCTTCTGAGTCACACTACAGTCCCTTTATATTTATCTTCAAAACCAAGTAGTAGCTGCCATTTCTAAAAGCCCACACACAGTTTTATTATTTTCCCATCTTTTCTTTATACTAAGTAAATAGCTGGCTCTCACAGCACTTACTTCTTGTTGAAAAATAATAACCAAATAATAGTGTACTCCTCACATTTGGCAACTCATGGCCAAGTAGACTTACATGGAATGACTAGTCCTAAGATGTGTTTGGATACAGTTCTTCTAAGGAACAGCAATACTGATTATAAGTTTTAGTAAAATAATTTGTTTTAAAGGAGGTTTGCTTTACTACATCCATACCAAATTATACACTGATCAGTTAGAAAAGGTACAGTAGTAATTAATCTAGTATGAAGACCAACATCTAAAAAACTTTTGCATGAATGGAAGAAAAATTTAAAAATGAGAAAATTTTAAACTACAATTATTAAAATCAAATAAAAGTAAAATTATGAGATATATTTTAGTGAAAATCAGTATAATTACATTTAAATATTTTATTAAAACCTTTGAATTGACACGAAACATTTTTTAAAAATTCAAAATAACAAATAAAAATAATTTTCTATCTTACTAGTATTACTCTTCTCAATCACTGCCAACTTTCTGGAGCCTTAGCTTCTATTTATTCATTATATGGTATTTATTTGTAAAATTTATTGCAGTCGTAGTGCTAATGTTCCTATATAATCCCTCTCCATCAATTGATATTTTACTATAAACATTATTACCTATTATTCATAAACATAACTATAAATTATTATACAGTGGGGCCTTGACTTGCGAGTTTAATTCCTTCTGAGACTGAGATCGTTAAGGAGCTCGTTAACTCAAATTACTCTGTCAACTCAATGCAAAAAATCAGCCGAGAGACAGCTGGTATCTCAAAAAACTCGTTAGTCAGGACACTCGTAAGTCAAGGCCCCGCTGTACAATATTTATTAGCAACATGATTTAGTTACTTGTCTTTCCCACAGTCATCCTATATAATGAAAGCCTAATATGCAAATTGACCAGACAGCGGAACAACCAGTGGAATGACTGATTGCTATGATGCGCACTGACCACCAGGGGCAGATGCTCAATGCAGGAGCTGCCCCCAGCTGGCAGGCCCCAGGCCAGTCAAGGTGGGTGCCAGCAGGGACCCTTCCCTGATCGCCCCACCGGTCACCCCACAGAGGGATGAGACCCGTGGCGGTGGCAGGGCAATCGGGACAAGGCTGGTGAGTAGGTGGCACCAGGCTGGCCAAGGCAAGTGCTAGCGGGCGGGCCTCCCAACCACCCCGCCAGTTGCCTCACAGATCGGCCCTGGGCCTCTAGTATATTATATATGGCTTGCTGTCAGAGTTTACTGTTATATTAGGACTGTTTTGGAGATCTTTGTCCATAGGGTATTTTCATACTTTGGAATATTTCCTTACGATAGTTTATGAGAAGTGAGAATATTAGGTTGAAGAGATAGACGATTTAAATTAATTTTGTTTCATAAGGCAAAATTGCTTTGCATAACCTTATACTAGTAGTGCTTCCAGACAGATAGATAAACCCCCAATTCACAAACTTATTAATATTTGGTATTCATCATTTTGAATATTGTGAAAATGATATTTCATTGTTTCTCAGATTTATCTAAAAAACAAATTATTGGATTAGTGGAGATGAGTGGAGTTGAAAATATTTTCCATATGTGAAAAAATCCATGTTTTTCTCTTGTACAAAATTACTTTGGACACGCTTTTCCTTTTAAAATAGAAATTTTAGTATGTTTTCCTCATTTGTACAGGCCCTTCATAAAATAATCTTTTACCCATCACAACTGCAAAAAAAAAATTCTATTTATTTTTACTTTTACTGATGTACTATACTCAAGATTTTACTTGTAATGTGATTTAATCTCTCTATCTTTCCTTGCTGGTGTATATAACTTAAGCCAAATTCATTTATATATTAGAACAGTCAAAAATGTATAGATATCTCATTAACTCTTTCCTACTATTGCATTTAATTTTATAAGCCACAGCTTCAGAATGCCAAGGTCAGAGGGAGTAATTTAGTCAGTGAGAAAAGCTGCTTCCTTGTAGGAAAGCGCCTTTATCAAAGCTCTTGAATCAAAGCTGGCTTTGAGTCTCAGATAAAGCAATTAAATTAAAAGAAAATCAGGATCCTGGCTCGGGGTAAGAGCATGCAAAACATAATTCATCGTGATTCAGAGTTTTTAATATTCCATCACTGGGTATCAAATATGTCACATTTTAAAAATAATTCCGGCTTTGTTTTCAGCTTTGCTAGGTTTGGTCCGTCCTCCTTAGAAATGTAATTTATATTCTCCTCATGTTTGACGATAAAGTAGTTTTGGAATCATTATAAAAATACAACAACAACACACAACAGACTTCATCAGTGATAATGTCATATTCGAATAATGGTTTGTGCTTTGATATTCTATCATGCCAATCTTGATACCTGAGATGGAACAGGTGCTGAATCTGTTAGCATAGAACGAGTGAATGGATTTCCTGCAATAAAATCTGAGGAGTCATTAAGCATGTCCTCATAATACCTTTGGGACTGTCCAAAAGCTTGTTTAGGAGTTAAAAAAGAAATAGAAAGAAACGGATACAAACTCCAAAGGAAAGGAGAACACAATTCAATGAGCAGTGAAAATCAGTGAAGGCAAAAATGGTCCATTTTCACCTCGTTCATTTTCAGGGCAGACCAGTGTCACTTCACTGCCTTTCAGTGCTCCTTGCGTTGTGTTTTCCTCTACTTTAGCTGTGCTCTGTTCTCTATCTTTTTAGCGTCACTTCTGTGTTTTATTTTAAACTGTTGTTGTTCAGAGGTAAGCCTTTATGGCATGGTTTTAACTCAACGAGACCATTTTGGCTTACTTGATTTTTCTGTTCTACATCATATCACCTTTTATGCTTTCTTAGTGATAGTTTTCTAAAGACTCTCCTATTAGTTTTTTCTATGCTTCAATTTGTCAATCAGGCTTTTGTGTGAAAAATGTTTTTCTAAAATTTAAAGTGATAAAATGCAACTATATATATTAAGATTAATATTTATTTGTGTGCTCATTCAAGTGAGGTATTTGATTCTGTTCAATCCACACATAAAGAAGCATACTGTATTCAGCACTCATATAGGCAATTCACTTTTGTAATTGCAGGTATCATAATTCATATAGGTTAACTCAAGGCATTTGCTGGAGTCCAACCCCAGCAGGTCCAGGGGTCCCCAAAGGTGTGGACGGAGTCGGCGAAGAAGGAATGACACGGAGACAGCGTTCAGTTGATCAGCAGCTTTGCCAGGATCTCTAGCCACAATCTCCAGCCAAGTTCTGTGTCCATGTTCTCTTGCTAGGTTCTCAAGCCAGGTTCTCCAGGTTCTCCAGCACGGTTCTGT
>NW_006298877.1:120751-123023 GCF_000327345.1 Myotis davidii | reverse complement strand
CACCTGGCACTTAGTTAAGAGGTTTTATTCCCTCCCTAACTTCAGGGGAAAATCCCTACCTGGGAAAACAACCTTTCTCGGAGAGGTGACCTTGGTTAAAACACAGCGCCAAGAAGGTGAGCAAACATATTAAGAACAGTATGCCATATATGCCAGGTCCCTTGAAACAGCAAGGATGGATCGGCTCCTGGCAGGCATTATGATGTTATAGGTTCTGGTTTATGGGAATTAGAGAGATGGACTTGAACATGGGGTACTGACTTATCCTGGACCTGACAAAGAATGAATGGATAATGGTCCAGATCACTGCATCCATAGACAATTGGAGACAATCGAGTCAGACTAATGAATTCTGGGTGGGTCATGAAGGGCGGGAATCAGTAATACTCATTATATCATCAAAATTTGTCTAGATTTACTCTGGATTTAGGAGAGATTCATCTAGTTGTTTGAGGCCAATAATTTGAATGATGAAATTGAGTGAGAGAAATTATTTGACCACTAGGCATTTTTGGATATATAAATCATTTATAAATGTGGAAACCCACATGCAATAGAGTTGCAATAAAGTGTGGTCATTCTTCAATATTTTTATAAGTGAACTCAGGGTAGAAATAAATTAAGTTAAAATAAATAATTTGATATGTTCATAATAAAAATAGATGCAAATCCTGTGAGAGTTGGAAGAAAAGAAATTCTTTTAGCAGATATGTGAATTAATACTTCATATAGGATTTTAATTTTCATCTCAAGTTAAAATGACGACTTGCACAATTTGGGACATTTGAGGCTAATAAAAGACTGAGTCAATTCATGGAAACAATGAATGGGTTACCAATGAGATCAAGGGAGAAATAAAAAATTACCTGGAAACAAATGAATACGAACCAACAATAACCCAAAATCTATGGGACACAGCAAAAACAGTCCTGAGGGGGAAATTCATAGCATTACAAGCCTACCTCAAGAATGGCTACCATCAACAAATCAACAAACAACAAGTGCTGGCAATGTTGTGGAGAAAAAGGAACCCTACTACACTGCTGGTGGGAATGCAGATTTGTACAACCACTATGGAAAATAGTGTGGCGTTTTCTCAAAAAATTAAAACTGGAACTGCCAGTAACCCACTTCTAGGAATATATCCTAAGAAGCCTGAAACACCAACGAGAAATAAAATATGCAGCACAATTTACAATAGCTAAGATCTGGAAACAACCCAAGTGCCCATCAGTAGATGAGTGGATAAACAGCTGTGGTACATTTACACCATGAAATGATATGCAGCTGTAAAAAAGAAGGAGCTCTTACCCTTTGAGACAGCATGGAGGGACCTGGAGAGTATTATGCTTAGTAAAATAAACCAGAGACAGACAGGTATCACATGTTCTCATATGTGGAATCTAATCAACAAAAGAAACTGACAAAATAGAGCTAGAGACATGGAAACATGCAACAGATTGACAATTCTCAGAGGGAAGGCAGGTGTGGGCAGGAAGAGATTAACCAAAGAAGTTATATGCATATGTGCATAACCCATGGGCATAGGAAATAATGCTGTGAAGGCCTGGGGAGGGGTTGGGAGTGGGGAGGATGGAATCAATGGTTAGAAAAAGGGGGATGGGATGTCTGTAATACTATCAACAAAAAATAAAAAATAAATAAAACCAAAAATTAATACCTCTGATTTTTTTTTTACTTGGTAGCAATATTTTAATTCATTTATTCATAGAGTTTTATAGGGAAAATACTTCTTACCTACTAAGTGTTAGAGTATAATAGAGACATTTTCCTCCTCTTGTAAATCTTGTATTCCAGTGTTCTTATGCTCAACAAATAATTATTTTCTAATACTCATATATTCCTCAGTCTGTCACAAAATTATTTGATTGCAACTTGAAAGCACATAGGAAGGAAAATTACAGAATATCAGACAACCATATAATGCAGGAATAAAACCTGGTATTGCGCATGGAGAGCTGTCCCGAGGGAGTGGTATTTTAACAAATCTGAATGAAGAGGTAGCTGCAAGGTTAACAATATAGGAAGAGTGCCCCAGGGAGAGGGAATAGAAGAATTTTAAAAAAAACCATGAAATAGGGAGTGGTTTGAGGATGAAGGAATCCATGTAAATAGGGCTCTGAAAGTTAGCAGTAATGATGTGGGAAGTGAGGCCAGAGAGAGGGCCAAGGGTCTCTTAATGCATCCCAGTGTGAGTAATTGAGAGGAAACTTGAGTGAATTTTGTTATACCTGGAAAATTTAAAAAACTT
>NW_006298877.1:100781-120123 GCF_000327345.1 Myotis davidii | reverse complement strand
TACCTCTGCCTTGGCTCATTATGATAACACCCTAACTAGTCATGCAGCTTCATATTTTTTCTCCTCCTTGTTATCTAAATTAGACACAAATAGGTACCTTGTTCCTTTTAAATCACAGGTACTTTAGGCTGGATTTATGACTAAAATCAGTAATTCTCTTCTGCATTATGTGTTAGATATTAATACATTCTCCTGTCTCCAACCTGTCTTTCTAGGCTTCTTTTCCACACTCCCTGTACCTGGCATGCACCTCTTACTGTAGTATGTATTTATTCCATGTTTTCTCACCTTCAGGGTTTTGGTCATATTCCCTGTTTACTTTCCTCTGCCACCTCAACATATGAACATTCTTTAAAGCCAGGCTCAGATGACTTGACCTCTATGAGCATGTACCTGATTCTTACGTAAATAACTGTCTTCTGATCATGAAAGAATTCTCTATGATATATTAACTATATTTCTTTTATAGCATTTGCCACATTTTCCATTGCATTATTTATGTCTATGTGCTAGATTATAAGGGACATAAAGGCGAAGATTATATCTGAATCATTTAGCTCAGTGTCTTGCATAGCAAATATAAATAGAATGAATGAATCTATATATATAAAAGGCTAATATGCAAATTGTCCCCTCGGGAGTTCTACCTGGAGACCAGGAGTTCGATTGCTTGTTATGATGTGCACTGACAACGAGGGGGCGGTTCAGAATGAAGGAAGGCCCTGGCCGGCAGCCTGAAGGCCCCAATCAGCCTTGATTGCCAGCCAGGCCTAGGGACCCTATCCTTGTATGAATTTCATGCACCGGGCTTCTAGTAAATATATAAAGTGAAAAATATTACTTTCATATGAATCCAGAAAATGCAGGCTTAATCTATATATACAAATAAGGTTGAATATTTAGCTGACTTGAAGAAGGACTGTCTGATGGAGAAAATTATAATTTAATATTAATTTGCTTATTCATTAAAAAATTTTTACAATAATTTGTTGAATATCAGCTTTGGGCTGGGAGCATTATACAAGTAGTTGGTGTATTCAAGATGTATATCAATCGTCAGTTGAGTTTCCAAGAAATATACCATTTGCTTTCAAGAGAGAAGGTTTGTAAGAGCGTAACAAGCAGAGAACATAAAACAAGCAAAGAACATAAAATATTCAAAATTTTATTGTATTGAGATCATATAGTCTATATGTAGGATTTCCTTCCCTTAAAGGACATATCTCAACTACAAATTTTCATTGTTTTGAAGTGAAAAATAATAATTTCTTCCATTTTACTATTATTTCATGCAAATCATTTCAATACCTAAAATAGGTGAGGGTATTTTTTTAGTATGAGATGATGACATAAAGGGAAGTGATGAAATCAGTCATGAACTGTGCACTTGGCATGAAGGATTTTTATTTCAATACACCATGTGAGCTATGCTGAAAATTCTGACTAAGAATGACCATGTCTTTTCTTCTTAGCATGAGAGTGAAATATATGCACCTTTAATTTATTTTCCTTTCACTTTATTCTCCAAATAAACACTTGAGGAAGCAAATTTTTGCAAAAACTATTAGTATCTATGATATGAGTAATAATAATAGGATGAATCAGATGACCCAAATTCTAATCCAGGATCAGCTACTGAATTAAATCCATGACCTTGGTCAATTCAACTAAATACTTTCTATCTCAACAATCTAACTGCAAAATTTGGGAATTAGTCTTTAACAGTAATTTTTAAATTGCCCCGAGGAGTCTCAGTGGTTCACAAAGTCCCATTAGAAGAGGCCTAGTGTGCCAGGAATTATCTTCTTAGTAATTGCTTTGTCTTCAATTTGAATTATGCGTTACAGTTCTTTTTACAATAAGTTTTGTGGCAGAAACAACAACATAAAGTCAAATTTCCATGGACTGAAGCATTTCTAGGTTTCATATATCAATACTCTTAATTTTTAACTCTTGATATAATTGTGACTTTGTTCATTTTGTTTATCCATTAAGCATTTATTGAGACATATACTATATGTCATGGGCTGTGTCCAGTGTTGTGGGAATCTGGAGGGCAAGGAGTTCAAAATTGATCAGGAACATAGACACAAATATCTAAGGAAAAACTTCCGTGTGATGAGTGCTATTTCAGAAGTAAGACTGAGTGCATGAACTTATTCTGAAGTATACAGGCATCAACTATGTGCTTCACATGCTTCATATATCTGGCAAGTAAAGAACCTATAAAAAAAAGGACACATATTAACATACTGATTCAAATTTGTTTTAATTCCAGCGATTTCTGGTTCTATCTTGGAACTGAAGCACTTTTTATTTCAGGATCATTAATTTTAGAGCCTGAAGAAATATTATATATTCTTTAGTTTTAAAGTAATTAGCATTTATTCATACATTACTGATTTTAATACAATATACCATTTTAAACCTTTAATTAAAAAAAATAGAGTTAAAGCACATAACTTAAATTTCATTGGTTTAAGAAGCATGGAGATCATTGTGAAAAAGCATAAAAATGAGGATGTTTATAATTATTATAAATACTTAATATATAAATATGTATGTTAGAATCCAAGTGAAATATTCATTATGACATGAACAGATTTGCCTACACAAAATGTTATTCTGCAGTAATTGAAATATATATTTGCTTGTGATGACTACTTTTATTTGTCAATGGAGTTGGGTCATGGTACTCAGATATTCCACTAAACATTGTTTAATATGTTTCTGTGAAAGTATTTTTTAGAAGATAATAGCACTTAAATCAGTAAATTTTCCATGAAACAGATTAACCTCCATAATGTGGGTGGACCTCATCCAACCCGTTGAAGGGCCTTAGGAAAAGATTAACCTTCAAGGAAGAAGAGAGAACTCTGCCAGCAGATCACCTTTGGACTCAAATTGCAACTCTTCCCTTGGTTTCCATTTTTCTTGCCTGCCCTGCAGATTTTGGACTTACTAAGCTTCCACAATTAAGTGAGCCAATTCCTTAAAGTCTCTATATCTCTCTTTGCATATCCTTGTGTGTGTGTGTGTGTGCGTGTGTACATCCTTTTGCTTTTGTTTCTCTGAAAAACCTTGACTAATACATGCTTAAAGACCTATAGAGTTCTGACCATGTTATACTAATAGTTTGAATAAAGAAATTTTTCCTATACCAGAAAAATCACCTAATTTATAGTGATATCGATATTGAAAAGGCAAATACAGTATGATCAAGATAATAGAGTGAGCAGATATTCTTTCAGAGACAAGAAGCAATGGGGTGAATATGTGACTATGTAGGCCAGTTAAGTATTCATTTGTCTTGTTCACAGAGGGCCATCAGTGAACCCTAGACAGTGCCGTTCCCGAAGAAGACAATGTAGCCTCTCCTTACTTCCCCCTCCTGACTATCATGGAGCGAGGCCTGGATACACGCTCCATAGCATATTGGTGTTGATATTTGAGGATGAGGGACATATCCCTCTGTAATAGAGAAGAAATGGCTTCAAATATAAATAACTCTTAAAATTTTGATTTATGTCCATTAATAACTTAAGTTTAATTCTCAAATAGTTTTGCACTTATTGCTGTTGTTCTTTCCCTTCTGTCCTGTTCTGACAGTTAGGCTGAAAATCCTATAATATGCAGGGCTCGTTTGAAATTCTGAACTCTTTGAATTTGAAATATATTCTGTAGGCCTTCCTGGATTTAGTAAAATTTGCATTTACTTTATTCTTTTTCTTTTTCAAAAGTCATATAATTTGAACAAAGAAGAAAGAAAAATCTAGGGAAAAAAGTGCACATCAGTCAGCTTCTCCCCATCCCCTGTGATTTAATTTTAAAATGTTTAGATATCTTTAAAAAGGAATCCTATATAATAAAAGGCTAATATGCAAATAGACCGAACAGTAGAACAACCTGAATAACCGAACAACTGGTCACTATGATGAGCACTGACCACCAGGGGGCATGTGTAGAACAGGGTGAGCATTGGCTGTGGCAGGATGGTGGAACAGGTGAGCAGGGGCGCCTGACAAAGGTGGGGCACCCGTCGCTGTCATTGGTGCAAGCCTCTGGTGGTTACTGAAAATTCCTTGCTCCCATATGCTGCGGTCCTGCCTGGCACTTGCACCCACTGCTGGCATCGGAGCCACCACTTGCACCCATTGCCAGCACCAGCCCTGCTCACACCCACAGCCGGCGCTGGAGCTGCTGCTCGCATCTGCTGCATGTGCCCAGCGCTGGTCCCAATCACTTGGCACCATCAGTGGGTGCTAGCGGTGCCTGCTGGCCCTTATTGGCTGTGAGGGCTTCTCCACCTCCCCCTGCTCCTGGGGGATGATTGGGGCAGCAGCCGCTGCTTACAGCCACTGATGGCACCAGTCCCGCTTGCACCCACTCTAGCGCCGGCCCCAATTGCTCTGTAGCACCAGCAGCAGATGCGAGTGGGCCCAGTGCCGTCAACACATGGGAGTGGTGGCGGAAGGAGACAGGGGACTGGGGGCCGCAGCAGGAGGGGCCAGGGGGGGGTGCGGAAGATGGGCCCAGACCTACCCCTGTGCCTACTGCAGCCTGTGGCCCACAGTTCCTTTCAAGGTGCATGAGTTCGTGCACTGGGCCCCTAGTATTAAATAAAAGATACAGTTGAAGTTAAGTATATACACCACCACGATTCACTTTTCTTCTTTACTCATCGAACATATTTTACCAGAAATGAATTTATCATAAATATTTATCGTTCTTTATTTTTAACGTTTTTTATGAATGGTAGGTATATCCTACACATATCTATAATGATAAAAGTGTAATAGGCTAATTAGATCAGATGGCCAAACAACCTTCCACATGACCTTCCGGACGAAGCCCCTTGCATGAATTTCATGCATTGGGCCTCTAGTATTTATATAACTTACTTTTTCCATTAACATTTTTTTATAATTGCCATTGTTAAACACATAGTTCTGATTTATGAACTTTCATTGCAATTGAGTATTTTACTTTACAAAGATATCACAAAAAATTTATTCATTCTCTTATGGATGTACATTTTTGTCATTTCAATTTTTGCTAAAATGATTTGCACAGTTCTACTGGAATTTTCCTATGACTATTTTTGTAAAAGTGCTACTTTAGTGATTATTCTTTACATATCTCATTATGTACAGAGACAAAATTTTTAAATCAATTTGTCAACTTTGAAAATGATTGTCATTTAAAATATATCCTAAATCATTTAGTTAAAATTACATGACATAAGCCTTAAGACCTACATTAAGTAGTTTGCCCAGATAGTTACAAATGTACATTTATGTATAGAAACATATAAAGTTACTTTTTCTACTTATTTCCACTTTCTAATTTAGGAGACAGTGTAGAGTTTGATCTTGTGGAACTTCCTCAGAATTCTGCCAAGGAGCAGCATGGTAAATATCTGTTAAGCTAGTGCACATATTTTGTTTTTAATAGGGGAAAAATATGTATTTGTAAATTAAAACATTGAACCTGGTATACTTGTCATTTTTTCTAGCCAAAACCTCCAAGAAATTTAAAATGAGGAACAATTTCATTTCCTCTTCAGATGTTTTTCTCATAAGTGGTCAGATATTCTTTCAGTATGGATGATCATATAGCCATCCTATATAATAAAAGCCCAGCAATCATAACGGCAGAATGACCAGAACAACCACTCCACCAGTCACTATGAGCTGTACTGACCATCTCTCAGATTTTTCCCTGGCTGTCAGGCTCTGATCGCCAATGGAGAGTGGGGACCTGGGGTGGGTGATGGGGGATGTGGGCATTGCCAGGCCAAGGCCCTCGCCCTGCTGGTCTCCCCACACACAGAAGGTGACCAGCGGCAGGGGTGGGGCCGGCTAGTGGGCAGGAACGGCCTACCTCTTGGTCCCTCCCCCGGCCATCAGGCTCCCATCCCCGGATGGGGTGGTGAATGGGGAACCGGGGTGGGTGGTGGCAGAGGTGGGGCTGGCTGCCTGCAGCCGGAGATGGCGGCCCTGATTGCAGGCTAGGCCTAGGGACTGTACTCACGCACTATTTTATTTGCCAGGCCCCTAGTTTCCTATAAAATTATAGATTCTATGTGAATATTAGTGGTGACATACATTTTTTATCCTCCAAGAGTTGCATGAAACTTAAGCTTATACTTTTTTTCCTTTTTTATCTCTGATACTAACTTTCTGTAGGAAGATATTGACTTGTTTTTGTTTTTCATATCGATTGATATATTTAAATTTTAAATCCAATAAAACCAAACTCCAGATGAGTGTCACGCTTTTCTCTAGGTGCTTTTCATATAATACCTAGTTGTATCTAGTTCTTTTTTTTTTTAAATATATTTTATTGATTTTTTTTTACAGAGAGGAAGGGAGAGGGATAGAGAGTTAGAAACATCAATGAGAGAGAAGCATCGATCAGCTGCCTCCTGCACACCTCCCACTGGGGATGTGCCCGCAACCAAGGTACATGCCCTTGACAGGAATCGAACCCGGGACCCTTGAGTCCGCAGGCCGACGCTCTATCCACTGAGCCAAACCGGTCAGGGCTGTATCTAGTTCTTAATCTCATGGAAGCTTTGGGATGATTGTGTGTGTGTTCTTTTGTTTTTATTGTTGTTTAAATTTGGCATATTGCCATAATGTAGACTGGTGTTAATAATAATTTCATCTTCTTCAATACATTTGAGTAGATTTGTGATAATGATTATTATATCAGGGGAATGCAATGTCATCCTAAATTAGCAGGCACTGTGCAGGTATTATTCCGAAGAAAGACCATAATCTTAGAAGTGTGTAATTCAGCTCTCTTGAGTTTTTTTTTAGCCATACCACTGAAATTTTATGTTACATTTTCTATAGATGAGTTATTTGTGTGTTGTGGAAATATTTGTCCAGATGGAATGGTCCATGTTGTGAGTATTATAAAACATTAAAAATTTTGGGTATTCAAGCATTAATAAGCATTGTTCTAACACATAGTAATTCCTTTAGGGCTTCTGGCCAGGAATTTTAAAACACAAAGCAAACAGGTTTTGGTTTTTCCTCTGGAAAGGTCAATAGATAGCAGTATACAGTTACAACTCACAGTCCTAACATCACTAAAATAGTGTGCTTATGGCTGATGTCAAAGACTGCGGTTGCCTACCATCACAGTCTGGCAAGGAACAAGCTTTAGTTGTACTATACTTAAGCAGGATCCTTGACCATTCTTATCAGAGCTGCTATTTGGAATAATTAGTGGGAGATTCAACTTTATTTCACTCTGTGCCACTGTTTAAAAACACGATAAGTTAGAAGGGGTGTGGCGTTGATTTTTTTCACAATAGCCCTTTGCTGTCTGGAAGCAAAAATATATTTTAGCTCAAGAATAAACACTTTCATTTACACCAAAATACTTTTGTTGTTCTTGTTTCCTAAAAACTCTAGAAATAGGATAAGGCAAAGATAAGGAAAATGGGTTGCTAATTATGGAGATGATTTCCTATAATTTAAGAGCTTCCATGGCACAATATATTCCTAAAATAGTTATTTTCTTATAAATTATGTTACACTGTTAAATTGTCTTGCTTAAAAAGTAAAATATGGAATGCCTTCTCATAAGTTACTTCTAAATCTATTTAATGTATCACTGAGGTCTTTCAAACAGTCAAACCAGTGAGACCTGTTGTGCAGATGCATATACTACTCAAGCATATGTGATGTCTGACAAAGCTCTCCTCTCTATTGAGGATCATTGCAACCAGAAGAAATAGATGCATCCAATGTTGAGACACAATTTTCTCCTGGTTCAAATTAGGACAGATTTTAGTTTTAATTTCCCGCCAGTCCATGTTTATACAAGATATATAATTAAATCCATAGCATTATAAAAAAAAGTATTGTAATAAATCATTTATAAAAGTAGCCCTAGCTGGTTTGGCTCAGTGGATAGAGGGCATCAGCCTGCGGACTAAAGGGTCCTGGGTTCGATTCTGGTCAAGGGCACATGTCAGGGTTGTGGGCTCTATCCCTAGTAGGGGGTTGTGCAGGAGTCAGCCAATCGGTGGTTCTCTCTCATCATTGATGTTTCCATCTCTCTCCCCGTCTCCCTTCCTCTCTGAAATCAATAAAAATATGTTAAAAAATAAACTAGCCTGATGCTTTATAATATCTCTGTCAATCATTAAAGGCTATTATTAAGTGGTTCTTGATAGTATGATGCCTTTAAAATGAAGGTAAAAAATGAACCTAAAATATAGTTAACTAGTTTCTGTAAAGTTCTCATTTAAAACTGATAGTATTTCAGTTTTCTTTTTTTAAAATATATATTTTATTGGTTATTCACAGAGAGGAAGGGAGAGAGATAGAGAGTTAGAAACATCCATGAGAGAAACATCGACCAGCTGCCTCCTGCACATCTCCTACTGGGGATGTGCCCGCAACCCAGGTACATGCCCTTGACTGGAATCGAACCTGGGACCTTTCAGTCCGCAGGCCGACGCTCTATCCACTGAGCCAAACTGGTTTCGGCAGTATTTCAGTTTTCTAATTCTGTCAGAAACTATTGTCAATCTAGATGTTGTAAATTAATCTGTCTGAGGAAGGTTTTTGTCCTCAGTTATCCAGAGGTTTCTTTAAGGCTTCTTGCTTGTAAAATCATTTCTATTTTTTATGTGCCACTAATTGTAAGCTACCCTCCTATGGAAAACTCCCTCCTGGGAGTGTTAATGCACATATAGATCTATTGTTATTGGGTTTAAGTACACGGAATACATTCTACCACCATAGAATGTTGTCTGAAGTTTTGAAACACAGCAATTACTGAATAATTTAACTTAATTAGGTCCTACTTTTAATCATTCAGATATCCTTTAGAAAACAAAACAAAACAAAAACTTCAGTCTCTGCTGAGAAGTTTAACAAGTCTCAATTTTGAGATCAACAGTAAAATCAAGAGACTCAAACAAATCTGTATTCAAACCTGAAGCGTCAACTCCAGTTCACTGAAATTGTCAGCAATGATTTACAAAAAAGCCAATGATCACTCTTTCTTTACTCCCTCCCTCCCTCCCTTCCTGCCTCCCTCCGTCCCTCATTCCTTCTCCTCCTTCTATTTCTACTCTATCTAGAAAAATCAATGGGAAAAATATCCTTGGGTGAGGATTAACAACCTCAGTCCCCGCAGGCTCGATCCAGACAGGAGAGAGCTTGATCTTGTGCATTGAGCATCTGTCCCCTGGTGGTCAGTGTGCATCGTAGCAACTGGTAGTTCTGGTCGTACCACCATAACGGTCGCTTAGGCTTTTATTATATAGATTTTCATACTGACTTTTTCTCTCCTTATATCTGTTTTCTCACAGCTTTAAAAAAAAAAACAAACGAATAACTTTATATTAAAAAGTCAGGAATGCTGAGATTTAAGCCTCCTGTTGCTATGAACTTTAACAGGAATTTAACTCCCAGTTGTCTCCCTTTCTTCTATGGTGTTAAGTGGAATTCTAGAAGTTAGATTCACTGATCGTTAATTCTGATGTGTCCATCTTGGAGTCTTACCTTCCCATCTCTATATGTTTCCTTTTTTCCCCTTTTCCTTTCTTTAAAACCCAATTACTACTTTCTAGTACTTCTCTTCTCTTGTAATGCTGCATATCTGTCCCCATCTCCCACATTTATATGATAAAAACTTCAGGAATTCATCTCCATTTCATTCTCAAACATTTATAAAATATCATTTTCTAAATTATAGGGTACATGAATTTCCTCTCCTCTCCATCATTCCTTCCTATCATTTAGTTTATAATCTGTCATGAACAATTTAAGAGTCAAGGTTGTCATAACAAGACCAAAGGAACGAGAAAGGTTGTGGCAATAGCATAACTCCAGTTGAAACTGTTTCATTGTGCCCTTTCTGTTAGTAACTTAACCTCACAGTATTCTAAAAGCCTTTTTTTTTTATTATACTCTCTTCCCTATCGTAACCCCAGTTCAAACAAAGACTTCATACCACCTCATTTCAGTTAGGAGAAAGGCTGTTCTTTTAATGTTAGACTGAAAGCTGTAGCTTTTCATACCAGAAGGGTTTTATGTAGTGAGTATATTAACTTTTGCTCTACTCACTTGAGCAAAGTGTAGATGAATTAGGACAATATATTTAACCACTTTCTTCTGATGACACAACAATATAATTCCTACCAATACTGTGTACATTTTAAGAATGTCAAAACTTCTCAAGATTAGGTAATGTGTAAATGTAATATCTCATAGTAGAGGCCCAGTGCACGAAATTGTGCCTGGGTAGGGTCCCTAGGTCTGGCCGGCGATCAGGGCTGATCTGTGTTGGGCAACCACCAGGGCGATCAGGGAGGCCCAAGCTGGCACCTGCCTTGGCCAGCCTGGCACTGCCCACCCTACAGCCCCATTCCCCGCTGCCACCACCAGTCACCTCCCTCTGTGGGGCGACCAGCAGGGCGATCCGGGGCCCCTGCTGGCACCCGCCTTGTCTGGCCTGGGGCCTGAGCACCGGGGGCAACTCCTATGTTGAGTGTCTGCCCCTTGGTGGTCAGTACATGTCATAGTGACCGGTCATTCCGCCAGTTATTCCGCTGGTCAGTTGATTTGCATATTAGGCTTTTATCATGTAGGATTTAGTTCACCCTCCATTTATAGCATGTGGCAGGCCCCAAGGAGTCAGAAATGGAAAAGGCAGGTGTATTACTCTTACAGTCTTATAGGGGAGCTGGAAGTATAATCACCTAAATATTAAAATGATTGATGGGTTTAAAAATAGGAATATGTATAAAACATTAGCAATTGTACAGAAAATGCCTAATTCTAATAGGAAGATAAGGGAAGTGATTCATAAAAGTAATCTCTCCTTGGCAGTGTTTTGGGAAGTAAGGAACAATCTATAATAATAGAAGCGTAATATGCTAATTAGACTGGACAGCCAAACAACCTTCTGGACGTCCTTCCAGACGACCTTCCGAACAAAGATGGGGCTGTGAGGACTGAGGCAAGCTGCGGTGGCTCTGAGAGCTGAGCTCCTTGCACAAATTTCGTGCATGTGGCCTCTCACATTTGTCAGAAAAGGAATGGAGAGGGAGGTGGAGGAAATTTCAAGCAGAGAGAACACATACAAACTGAAGAAGATAGTACTTAATTAGCATCAGTAATTTAATTCATTAAAGAGCATTTTGAATTGGGATTACGTACACAAGAAATATTTTGGTGGTGATGAAGATGTTTATTACCATGATGGTATCATGGGTGTATGTATATGTCCAAACAGATCAATATGTATATATTACATATGTAATTTTTTGTATAGTGATGATACTCAAAGCTGAAAAAACAATTTTTCATTGTTTTATAGAAACTCAGTGATAATTTAATGTAATAATTTCATCTTTGAATTTTTCTATAGAAATATGGCTTTATTGCTTTGAATACCTGTTCACAATGTAACTGTATTAAAATATCCTTTACCAAAAACATATACTAACTGTGTCATTTAGGAGTACATTTACTTATAGTATTTTTAAAGAAGAATAACAGTAAAATAAAATCTATTAGTTTTCAAATATAGAAAAATACACTATTTCAACAAGAATTTATTAAACATTTGCTTTGCCACCACTATATTGCTCAGTGTAGGGCATATAAAAGACAAAAAACATATTAGTTTCAAAAAGTCTTACATCAGTGTTGACATTGTAAGATTAAAATGAAGGTTAAAGAACAAAACAGTTATATAATGACAGCTTAGCTAGAGCATTTCAGCATTGCAGAGCATTTCAGCATTTTACGTGTTCATTAATTCTGTTCTATTTTAATTTTTAAAATAGTCAGTGATTCTTTACATTAAACATAAGGTATTTTATTAAAGTATTACAAATAGTTTTTCATTTCACCATCACAACAACCCAATGTGGTGCATTCTTATATCATCCTTAGAGGGCAAAACTTTAGTATATAGGGAATATATAAGTTGTTCTAAATAAAAAAAAAAGCTAGTAAAATTTTATGGTATATTGAAATAAAATTGTTGTGTTAGATATTCTTAATTACTTCCATAATTAGTCCAATTCTGTTCCCTTGTTAAAATGATTAAAATATTTTATTAATGGCAAATAAAAATTACATTATATAATCCCTAAACTTTTTTACTTTATAACCATTAAGAAAACAATTTGGTAGATTTTTCTAAATGTTATGGTATTAAGATTTTATGTACAATATTATAAAAGTTTATATATATTATATTATGATTTTACCTAACTATAAAAATGGATGTCTAAAATGTTAGAATTATTAAGAATATCAATGAAGTCCATTTAGGAAAAATATATTGTCTTGCAGCCTTCAATTTATAAGCCAAATAAAATTGATATAATATAAATAGTTGACCCTGAACATTGCAAGGATTATAGTCACTAACCACTGCAGAGTTGAAAATCCATGCATAATTTAACTCCCCAAAACTTCACAAATAAGCCTACTGTTGACCGGAAGCCCTACTGATGAAATAAATGGTAAATAAACACATATTTTGTATTATAAACTGTATTCTTTCAATAAATTAAACTAGAGATAAGAAAATGTTGTTAAGAAAAGTATAGGTAGAGAAAATACATTTACAGTATTTATTAAAAAAGATCCACCTATAAGTGGACCCGCACAGTTCAATTCCATGTTGTTCAAGGGTTACCTGTACATTTTTTGAGTTGCAGAGTGGTCCAAAGCAGACTATGACATGTAATAACTTAAAACTCACATGGGGTCAGAGAATCTGTTAATGCAAAGATGGCTATATGTATCAATTTATCTTGGGAGGGTATTTTTGTCATAATGCAGCAACTCTGGCACTGGAAAAATCTAACAACCTTTTAAAAAAAATAAAACAAAACACACAACTGTAATAGTTTTGCTTTGCTAATGTAGCACTTATTTTCCCATATGCAAAGATACTTAAGGTCCCAGTGGTTAACCTAATCTTAGTGTCACTGCAGAGAGAGTAGCAATCTGCATCTAAAATCAAGTCATTTCATTCACAATAAATGGACAGACACATATTTGTCGTTTAAAGACTGTTTCCAGCAACCAGTTTTGGACATATTACTGCCCTGGTTCTCTCTAGGTGTTCCAGATATTGTTTCTGTGCTTCCTGAGCCAGATGCAGCATGCTTGATTGTATCAGTTTATACTCGAATGACTTTAATATGCGAATCGTACCTCCTGCTCACATATATCACTTTCACCCTCCCTCTATTGAGTAGATGAATACACACACATCGTACGGGCCCTAAAATGCATTTTCATCATAAGGGTTACATATTTTAAATAGCAGCACCAGCCTTAGAAATAGACTCAAGAAATATTTGTCGACTTATTGATTGTATAAGTAGATGAAGAAACTACCCTTGAAATTAATCAAAATAACATTAAAATTTAATTGCATACCATTCAATATCATAGTCAGGATAATGTTCTCTATTATTGCACTTATAATATCTTTGGTTTTTTTATTATCAAAATTTGAATTATAAAGTGCCCTTTTCCCATAGTGTTCGTCCTCTTCATCTTTTCTGCCCAAGCTAAACATATATGTGATTTACTTTGGCATATAGCACCACAAAAGCTTTTTTGCCTGCCTGTTTGGAAGTAGCTAGTAGCTTTACATTTCTACCAATGAATTTTCATGTTTTATACTTATTCCTGAAGAATAATTGTTTGCTTTATTTCTGTAAAATTGTCTTTTAATAGCATGACTTCAGGTTAATAAATTAGTTGGGAATTTATTGATAGGCAATAGCTTTACCTACCTTTAGGCTTACCTTGTTTTACGGTGCTTTCTAGATGTTGCTTTTTTATTATTATAAATTGAAGGTTTTTGGCAGCCTTGCATGACACAGGTCTTTTAGACAGCGGGTGCTAGCAGGGCCTGTGCAGGTGCAAGCGCTGGCAGCAGGTGTGAGCACCCAGTGGGACTGCGGTGCACAGGAGCAAAGAATTTTCAGTAACCACCAGAGGCTCACCCCGATGACAGCAATTGACGCCCTACCTTGGTCTGGCGCTCCAACTTACCTGCTCCATCATCCCACCCCGGCCAATGCCTGCCATGTTCCGTGCTCTGCAGCCTGCTGTCAACACCCGCCATGTTTCACGCCTGCCTCCTGGTAGTCAGCATGTCATAGTGACTGGTTGTTAGGTTGTCCCACCGTTCAGTCTATTTGCATATTAAGGTTTTATATATATAGACAAGGCCCAGTGAATGAAATTCGTGCACAGGCTGGGGGGGTCCCCTAGCCCAGCCTGCACCCTCTCTAATCTGGGACCCCACAGGGGATGTCCAACTGCCAGTTTAGGCCTGATCCTGAGGATGGTGCCTAAACTGGCAGTTGGACATCCCACTCACAATCCAGGACTGCTGGCTCCTAACTACTCACCTGCCTGCCTGATCGCCCCTACCTGCCCCCGCCCCTCCCGCTGGCCTGGTCGCAACCAATTGCCCCCCATGCTGGCCTGGTCACCCTTCACTGCTCTGCTGGTCTTGTTGCCCCACACTGCCCTCCCTGATGGCCTAGTTGCCGCAAACTGGGCCCCCTGCCAGCCTGGTCACCCCTCACTGCCCTACTCTGCCGGCCTGGTCACTTCTCACTGCCACCCCCTGTAGGCATGGTCACCCCACACAGCCTGCTGTTCGGTTGTTTCATCGTCCCTCACTAACCCCCCTGCCAGCCTGGTTGCCCTACATAGCCTGCTGTTCAGTTGTTTGGTCATCTCTCACTAACCCACCTGCCGGCCTTGTTGCCCCACTCAGCCTGTTTTGTTGTCTGTTCAGTTGCGATGGCCCCTGGCTCTTTATATATATAGGTTGATTTCAGAGAGGAAGAAAGAGGGAGAGAGAGAGAGAAACATCAATGATGAGAGAGAATTATTTATTGGCTGCTTCCTGCATGCTCCCTTCTGGGGATCGAGCCTGCAACCAGGCATGTGCCCTGATGGGGAATCAAACCATGACTTCCTGATTCATAGATCAATGCTCAACCACTGAGCCACAACAGATGGGCACTCTAGTTATCTTTTAAAAAACATTTTTGCCCTACATATTATTTAATATATCAGAGTAATCAAAACATGTTATTAGATCCATCAAAAGCATATTCAGGCTCTCATTATCTATTCTGTGTTTCAATTCTGTAAAAGTCTTTCTCAAGATTATTGGTCCATTTTGTTCGGCACAGGTGAATATTTCCATGTAATAGCAACACCAACAAATAAAATATTACTGGAATAATAGATTTTTTTATTAAAACAGATGAAATAATATATTTAATTTGTCATGAAATTAAATTATTTCTTTTGAAGTAAAAGATGAATGCTCTGTTAAATTTGTTAAAATTTCAAAATTGAAAAAGACAGTGATTTAGGAGCTAATTCTCTGTATGAAGTATTTTAAACAATATAATTGATATTTTGTTAGAATTATGCCCATAGGCCCTAGCCAGATTGGCTCAGTGGATAGAGCATCAGCCTGTGGACTGAAAGGTTCCAGGTTCGATTCCGGTCAAGGGCATGTACCTTAGTTGCGGGCACATACCCAGTGGGGAGTGTGCAGGAGGCAGCTGATCGATGTTTCTCTCTCATCGATGTTTCTAACTCTCTATCCCTCTCCTTTCCTCTCTGTAAAAAATCAATAAAATATATTTTTTAAAAAAGAAAGAATTATGCCCATGGTTACTATGTTTTTAAAAATACTTTACTGTGGTTTTGCTGAGGAAGAATTTCATCTTGAAGCTAAGAATTCTGATGCTCATGCTTTATAACAGATTGTGTTAATAGTTTTTTAATTATAATTTTTTAATATTGACATAATTGCAGGTATCTCCCTTTTCCCTGCCCTTTCCCCACCTCCACCCACCCATAGTCTCCCTCCCTTGGTCTTCACCTCTGTTCTCTTTTAGTTTAAATTGATGAGATAGTGACTATATGGAAATTTAGCCGGCCTTCATTGTATTCAAAGTTAACCCCTGGAGTGCCGGGGAGCATGATCGCGCTCCTCCTGTCTTTTGCCAAAAGTGCTGGGAGCGCTATCAAAGCTTCGAAATGGCGTCCAGTTCTAAGTCTGCTTTTATTAGTGATGACAATATTGCTAAATATGTCAATGTAGTAAAGGTTTCCTTAAGTTTTTGAATATGTAACTTCATTTACTTGCAATTCATAATTTTTTCCTAAACTGCTGTAAAATCAGCAAAAATGCCTTGGCAATTCTAGCACAGTTCCTAGGATATTGGTTGGCACTCAAAGGGTTAAGAGGTGAATTTGGATGGCGTGTGGCGTGGATTGGAGAAGATGGCAGGGGCTAAGAATTAATTAGGAATGCACACACCAAAATAGAATTGGATCTTCAAATTATGGGTATCTTCATTGGTGGTTTGTGAAAAATGAAATGCCAGGTTTCTAATGTGCATGTAATTTCTGTTCACTTAATGAGCCGTTATACAGCATTCTGATCCAATCGCTGTAGCGTATTTATCTTAAGGCTTTATTAAGCTGAATAATAAATGGACATGTGCTTTTTTTATGTGGACAGCATATTAAAGCCAGTAGGTTTCCAAGATGGTTTAGACGCTGGCTGATTATTTACTGGTTTATTGTTCATCATTAACCATAAGTGACATAATGAGCCTTAAAACCATGCTATTGAAGCATAAAATTTAATATTTTACCTAAAAGTAAAACAAAATATATTAGAATGGAATAGCAAAATATCTGGAGTAGGAGTTATTCAGCTAGTATTGTCTTTGTATATTTTTTCTTCTTGTGTATTTTTATCATTCTTCTCTAATAGACAATAGGCAACACATACACACAGATTCTAAGTCTTTTATTTTAAAGAATAGTCATTTTTAAAAATATATATTTTTATTGATGTTAAAGAAGGAGAGGGAGAAAGAGACAGAACCATCAATGATGAGAGAGAATCATTGATCTGCTGCCTCCTGTACGTCCCCTACTGGGGATCCAGTCCACCACCCAGGCATGTGCCCTTGTTCTGAATGGAATCTGAGACCCTTCATTCCGCAGGCCAGTGCTTTATCTACTGAGCCAAACCGGCTAGGGCCAGATTCTAAGTCTTGTACATGACCTAGAATTGCATTTCAGGCACATGGCTTTTTTCCTCCTGTCATGTCAGCTTAATAAATATTTGCTCAATCGTTATTTTTAAAAATGATTGATGGCTTGGTGAAACATTTGTGAACTTACTGAAAGTCTCTTTGAATGAAAGGTCTACTGCATGCATGTATGCACATTTTGCAATGGTAATATCTTGATAAAAGAGGTCTTATAAAAGTTATATTTCCATTCTCACAGGTTCTAAGAGCTCTAGTTCTGTGTTTCCTGCTGTACATACCTGCTTTTATGTTCGATTGTAAATATACAGTCCCAAATCTAACATGAGCCTCTCGCGTCTTTTTTTTTATTGCTATCAGCTTAGTTCAATTCTTTATCACATAAAAATTGGTTTACAGCAACGAAGTAAGAACTGATCTGTCTGCTGAAAGCAGAGTGCCTTACTTCATTTTCTTTTCTGACGATTTGACAATTAACGTGCAGTGACTAGTGACATTTCTTATTATACTGAGTTATTATTTTTACATTGTCATGTTGCACACTTTTTTTGATTGATAGAATTCCTTAAAGATAGCTGGAATTTGTTAAATAAATACTGATTACTTTTTTTCTTCCCATCTGTGAGCCCATTTGTTCCCCTTTGTATTTTCTTTAATCAGATTTGTTTTTAGAGAGCAGTCTCAGCTATGTTTCCATGTTTAGTGTTTACTGCCATAAATATTCTAATTCTTGAAATCTTTGATTAGGAAACAGGAGCCTGGTCACTTCTTTTGGGTCTACGTGTATGTATTTCTGCACATGACGTTTAGACAAGAAAGCAGTTTATTTACAACACTCTACAATTTTATTGTATATAAAATCAGATGACTTAATAAGTGGATGTGAAAGACAGCACCATTTCTAATCCTTTTTTGTGTCACTTCACAGAACACATGGTATGCATTAATAGCTAGATTGAAATAATTTTAATTCACTTGAGCAATGTTTCATTCAAATATGGTGTTGCATACTTGATTTTACATTTTGCACAGAATATAAAATTGAATAAAGAGATTTTCTATGTAGATAAGTTTTCCTTGAACTAAACATATTCCCAGAATCTTTAGATACTCATGGGCTTGCATTCTTAAAATAAATATTTTTAATTGTACCTTTTCTGAAAGATTGGTGTATATTCATTATGACCAGGTAGATTTTATGAGAACTATTCTTCCCTAACATGAATCTTCACAAAGGCTTTGAGTATGCTAAAAGACTATGAACTTTGTTGGTTTCTAATAGGTATATTTTGAAAAGACTCTAATGAACTATCAGGAGCAATTCTTTTCGTGGTTATTAATTTTGTGTAATTGCTGAATTTCTCTCCTGGTAAAGTAGTCTCTAGAATTTAACCCCCCTCAGTGGTGTAGCTAGTGACAAGTGGGGCCAAATATTTTGATTAAAATAATTTTTGTTATGTGTGTAAATAATTAGGAGGATTTATTGCATAACGAGGTAGGCTATTGCATGGATAGATATTGGCATGTATCTTTGAAAGTTTAAGCAAGAATATATAATAATAAAAGCAAAATATGCTAATTAGACCAGATGTTCTTCCAGATGTCCTTCCGGACAACCTTCTGGACAAAGCCGGGGCTCCTTGAAACCAACAAGTTTTTAAATGATATATGACATAATAAGCTGTAAGGAGTTATATCTGAAATCCTGTGACATGAAAAATATTGTCACAAATGACCTTAATAACCGAGTAAGCAGTGCTTGGGGCAAAACTCAATATCTATTTTGAGACTTACTGTTACTATTTCTCTAAGGAAAAAAAAACGATGTTGTATTCCAAAAATTCTTTTAAAAGAGGATGACCTGGAACTATTCAAGTAAGTCTCAGAGGCACAGACTCTACTTTATACAAATTCCATGAATTCAAACAACTTTTTAACATTCTTTCCATTACTTTCCTTCTACCACATGCATTATTGGGAAATGTTCCCATAATCTCAATCTTTAGTCATTCATAAGCTTGCTTCTTTTTAAAAAAATTTTGTTTTATTCCTTAAAGTATTACAAAGAGTATTACATATGTCTCCTTCCCCCCCCGCCCCTTGACATTGCCCTGGTCTCCCCTACCCCTCAGTGTCTTGTGTCCATTATTTATGCTTATATGCATGCATACAAGTCCTTCGGTTGATCTCTTACCCCTTCCTTCCACCCCCCCCCCACCCCCCCCCCGC
>NW_006298877.1:90309-100207 GCF_000327345.1 Myotis davidii | reverse complement strand
AATGATAACATTGCCAAATATGTTCTCCCATGCAGTGGGCTCTCTTGTTGTTTTGTTGATGGTTTTGTTTTTGTTTTTTGCTGTGCAGAAGCTTTTTATTATTAAACATATATGCACCTAATGTAGGAGCACCCAAATACATAAAAAAACTCCTGGAAGATATCAAGGGAGAGATCGACAACAATACAATCATTGTAGGGGACTTTAATACACCACTGACATCACTGGATAAATCCTCTAGACAAAAAATCAGCAAAGAAACAGCAATCCTAAATGACTCACGAGATCAGATGGACTTAATTGACATCTTCAGAACATTTCACCCCAAAGCCACAGAATATATGTTCTTCTCAAGTGCACATAGGACATTTTCGAAAATAGACCACATATTGGGTCACAAGCAAACTCTCCCCAAATTCAAGAAGATTGCTTCTTTAGTTATGTCTATTGTAAAAGGCTGTACATATTCACTAGGACCAGCCAGGTTTTTATGAGGAAGATCCTCCCTAAGATAAGTCATGGTGTGTAATGTTCACATGCTCACCAGTGGCAGAGGCCAGCCAGGAATTACAGTGGACAAGGCAGAGATAGTCCTCCATTACAGAACCTACCTTCCAAAGCTCTCTCATCTTCCAAATCCTTCTGAAACGAACCTTTAATTAATTAATTGGCTCTAATGTCAGGTTTAGCTGCTTAGAGGACCCCTGATTTCTTCGCATTCTTCTTCTTTTCCACATACTGCTGCAAATTAATTACTAAAAAAGCTAATTTCAAATCTAATTATTTTATTTTTCTTATTTATCTTTTGTTAACTCCAGTTGATCACAGGAAAAGTGTGATCATCTTAGCTTGCACCTCATAATTTTTTGTTGATCTAGGCTTGTCTAGATTCGTAGTTTGTTTCCTATTACTCCTTGCTGTCATTCAGAATGATTTGAATGACAAAACTTTAGCTATTTCAATAGCAGTTAATAAGGAAAAAAACAAAACAAAACAATAACAACACACACACACACACACACACACACACAGACACTCGCGCACAAAAGCCACCAGTTAAATATTTTCCACCCAAACAGAAGCATATGTTAGAAAACATTGTCTATATTGCTTTTAAACTACATTTCCAGGTTGAATATAACACAGTATGTTTTTTTAGAAATAAAAAGAAATATAAACTTAGATCAAAAAACGTCAGATTAGTTTTCTGAACTTCTTTGTGCTAGTCTCTGTGCAAAGGATCCAAAATGCTCTCAAATCAATCAAGCCTGTTATTGAGGATGTATCTCATAATGACTTTGTATATCTCTTATTACTTTGATCTGAAGAGTTCCTGTTTGAGATCAAACTCTATTTCTGTCATGTGGACATATATTTGATTCTGTGTAGGTTTTTTGTTTGTTTGTTTGTTTTGGGAAAAGGGTTTTTTAAACATTTTATTTAAAATGTTTTTTCCTTCTTGCAATCCCTGGATCGTTTGACTAATTATTTCTAGACAAAAAAGTTATGCATTTGTTACATATATAGCAGAAGAGTTTTATTTATAGGTAATCAGATAACCCGATGGTTCGAACTAGAGTTAACTCACAGAATATAGACATAGCAAAATTTAAGTGTATTACTTATTTTACATGCTACCTAAAAAAAAATCACTGGCTTTGGTAATATTTATAACAAAAACTGGAGCAGGGACTGTAGGTTAGGCACCATGTTATCTCATTTAGGCTTCCCAAAGTTCTGAAAGAGAGTTTTCTAAAGGTTATCAAGATGCAGAGATATCAAGTGGCCGAGTCAGGTCAGAGTCTGAGGGTATAACTGCTGATGCTCATAAACACGGGACCGATGTGACCTTATTATATCTGAATTTAAAATGTGTATTTTATCACTTTTTAGTTTTGCTCACCATATCAGTAATATTTTTAATGTTACTAGAAAAAGATATGTACATAATAGGCACATATTTAAAACATAAAGAAAATTATTCAAAATTAATTTATGTCTTTGGCAGTGATGCTACTTGATGTTGATAAATATAATGCAGTAATTTCATAGTAAATTTTATATACTTGATTTGGGATGCAGCATACATAAAATCCAATCATAGAAAAAACAAGTAACAAATATCAAACCATTTTCACATTTACAGGAAATGTGAAGAGTATTTAAAAATCATTTTTGTGGTAGTAGAGCACTGAGGGCATTCATGTGGAATCTATTTCATTTTGGAATGTGTTTCTAGCCAAGCAAAACCAGAATTCTCCCCATGAGAGAGTGTCTAGAGCAAAGAAACTTCTCACTTCAGTTTCTTAAACCACAAAAATATTTGGAACACATTTCAAGCTTCTGAGCTCATATAATCTTCCTGGTGGATTTATTTTATCTCTGAGCATCTGATTATTGGTCTTTGGGAAGAATATCCTTCCTATGATATATAGTTGGTTGTTATGGGAGAATATTCAAAATGCCCAATAGCAACTTATTTTCTCAATTATATAATGAATGAAATAAGGTTGGGGACTTCTGTTGTATAAAATATGAGGAAATAATTTTAGGTGGCTGAAGGAATTATAGGCAGAGTGGATGATAATTTCACCTAGCAATCATGACAATTAGAAGGATTGCCATGGTCATCTTTTCAAGTCATAAAAGAAGAACGTTAGAAATTATTCAAAAATTAAGTGACCTGACTGAAGTGTAGGTGAGATTGAATGATAGGGGCCATGGAATCTGAATGAGGGATCCTACCAGGTTTACCCACCATTTAAAGTGGTTATTGATTGCTTAGTATTTATAACATATAATCACATAAAATAATAAATTATAAAATATACTGAGTCATGTAGAGTTGAGATAATTCTAAGTTGAAATTCAAACTAATAATGTGGAATGGGTATTCTTTCACTTGAACTCCTCCCGATGAGTGGGTAAGGTGTGGGGAGGAAGAAACGTCAGAAGAATGCATTCATATACTTTCTGGTAAGGTCTGAAAGAATATTAGAAGATCCTCAGCTCCATGACACATGGGACTACACCTAGATATGCTAAGTTTGATGCAACTTGAGTTACCATCATGGCTAAATGAATTAAAGAGAGCGTTTTAAGAAATATATGTGAAATAAAATTTAACTTGCTTAAGGCTGAGTAAAAACTATACTATTCCTTCAACAAACATTTCTCTGCACTGAATATATGACTTATTTCAGATAACTGAAGCTTATTAGATAAGCACCATAAGCTTTAAATTAGTATTAAATATTTTGAAGATAACTTTTACAAAGTGCATTGCACATTTTTTATTCTCCTTTAACAACTGCACTTGATTCTAATTTCAAAAATAATTCACAGTCTTGAATTTATGTGCATTTTCCTTTACCTTTCTTTTCTCCCCCCCCCCCAGGGCCTCCCCCTGCACCTGCTCCCCTCCCACCACACACAGAGGTATGAGTCCTTCTCTTTCCCCCCCCCCCCCCCCCCTCCTGGGTGACTGTAGTCACTTCTGGTACATCATGACCTTCCTTCTAGTTATATCTGCTTTTGAAGATTTCAATCTCCTGGGATTTGGGGGAAAAAAGACAGTCCAACTTCTAAGATATTGTATAAATGAACAGTAATGAAGGTCTGAGTGAAGATTTAGCCCTTAAGTTGAATGGATTTCACACATCAGACTTCAAGTAAAAGTTGGACAATCATCACTAAAACTGTAAGGGAAATTCAAGCACTTGATTGAAAGAGAAAAAGTTTAATTTAGGTTATTTCTGGTATTCTTTCCAAAGAGATTTCACAGAGCTCTTTTTGTTCTTCCAGGTTCCCAAACATGTCCCTTTGTGTTAAATAAAATCTGTAGAGTTAGGTTTTGTACTTCTTATCTCACAGAGTATGTGACTGAAATGAAGGATGGTAATATAATTTGTCACTTCATTTGGGATGTTTTTAGAATGAGAAGTAGTGATATTAATTGTAAGATAAGTAGGACCTGAGAATTTCCTTGACTAACTGGAATAGATATGTGGTCACCCCATCTATAAGTGTATGTTAAAATAATCCTCCTGCTATATTATATATGTATGTATGTGTGTGTCTGTTTTATTCAGTGAATTTAAAAATTTATTTCATTCACTTTATAAATTATAATTGTTTTATTTTCAGCATCCAACTGATTTATCTCTTGTTTGTTAAAACTGGCTGAAAAGGAAGCAAATAGTTAATATTATCTCTTTTTTTGTCTCTACCTTACATTCATATAAGGAAGTCGTAAATCTCTTTTTAGAACTTACTTCATAGCTTAATTTGTCTTCTTTACATATTTAAGCAATAAATTAGGGGAAATTATACTTTTTTTTTCTGGAGGAAAAAACCACCATTTCCGTGAGTCTTTGTTGTCCACCTAATGCTTCGTGATAATTCCAAAGCTTCTTTGAACACTTAAAAAGGACTGTGGTTTTTCTGTGGGAATGCCACTTAGTAGGTGCCAAAACATACTTAGCAGGCCGTAGCTAATTTTCATTTTAATGAAGCTACTCTTTTTAGAGTAGGATAGCATACGGTTTTACCATCTGTGTGTATCCTCTTTAGTTTATCCAGGTTGGAGAAATCTAAAAGAAGGTCTATGAAACACAAAGCTAGTGTTATTCAACACCAGCCTTAACTACCTGAAAACATTACTATTTTAAACACAAAATATAAGTAGGGAGATTATAAATGTCAATTTGTTAGCTTACAATTTTCTCTAAAATATATCTTAAGAATTTACATCTGATGATCTTTTAGAACATTACTTAGGATGGTTTTTTTGAATTGAGATTTTTAATGAAAGCCCAACTGGCGTGGCTCAGTGGTTGAGCGTCGACCTATGAACCAGGAGGTTATAATTTGATACCTGATCTGGGCATATGCTGTAATTGTGGGCTCAATCCCCAGTATGGGGCATGCAGGAGGCAGCTGATCAATGGTTCTCTCTCATCCTTGATGTTTCTAGCTCTCTCTCTCTCTCTCTCTCTCTCTCTCTTTCTCTCTCTCTCTCTCCCTTTGTCTCTAAAATCAATAAAAATATATTTAAAAAGACTTTTAATGCAAGACATCTGAAAACCTAGCTGAAAAGTTTTTTAGAAATGCTAAAAGCAAATTCAAAGAACTAGAAAGTTATAAATATGTAATATTTCTTAACCTTTCCCTGTCTTGCAGGCCATCACTGATTGCTCCCCTACACAATCCTTGGGTCCAGCTTTTGTTCTGGTACACATTTTAACCTCTCCACTAGCGTCTGTGTCACTGCTTGAAAAAGTTAGTACCTTTCATCTTTATGGTGCTGTCTAAATTGTAACACACTAAAAATGTGTTTTTAATGAAAAAGGATTATGGCATGTGTTTGTTTTTTATTTCAGGAAATAGAATATTCTCGTCGCTTTTTGGAAAATTACTTCCTAAATCTTATGCCACCTCAGTAATATACAACTATAAAATTGGACATTTACTACATACTTAAATTCAAAAAGGATTTAAGATATCATGAGCTCAATAAGAATAAAAAGGGAGGTAACTATCTTATAATTCAAGGTAAAATGAGATAAATGGAAAATGAAGGAAGGCAATAGGAATTGGAAGAGGGAGTAGGAAATAGAGGTAAGAATGAAGAGAGGGGGAAAGAATCACACATTTGCATGAATGAATGTTTTAGGTTTATTTGTATTTGGGCAGTTGGTTTAAGTAGCCTTATAAAGGAGTAAAAGGAGGATAATATGATTTGAAAATAAAAAACTAGAATTATTAAATAGGTCCAAATTCAATACATAATTGGCTGCCAAATTGAGTGAATTTTAGTAGCCTATTTTGAAGAAGCTCCTAATTGTCAGAAATAATGAACTTTGGCTACTAAGGGCATATATATATGTGCCAACTATGCTTAAATTACAAAAAGAAAATATATTATGCAAAAGAGAAATTTGATGAAAAGATGAAAGAAGATGTTGATATTAGAAGATTATTTACTTTTCAAAATAATTCCCCAAAGGAAACTTTTATTAAAAATAATCATTGCTCTAGTGCATTTAACTGACTTAAAATTATTAACTACTTAATGGCTGGACTAAGGATCCTATATAATAAAAGCCTAATATGCTAAGTGTCCAGTCATCTGGTTGCCTGTTCAACCAATCAAAACATAATTTGCTAATTATATGTAAAGCCACTCAACTGCTCACTATCAAGTGCACTGACCACCAGGGGGCAGATGCTTCAACTGGTAGGTTAGCTTGTTGCTGGGGATTGGCCAATCGGGACTGATCGAAATGGGTTGGACACGCCCTGGAGCCCTCCTTCCACCCCTCCCTGGCTGGCCAACCTCCTGCATCCCTCCCTGGCCCTGGGCACAGGTATGGTCTCTCGGCCTGGCCTGCACTCTCTCGAAATCCAGGACCCGTTGGGGAATGTTGGAGAGCCAGTTTCAGCCTGATCCCACAGGCCAGGCTGAGGGACCTCACTGTGCACAAATTCGTGCACTAGGCCTCTAGTAAATAAATAAAATGACAAAATTTAAAGTTGTTTAAATTTTGAATCTACCAAGCACAAACTTAAAATATCTTTGAGAGTATTTTGCAAATTAATAAGGAAGTGTAATCCCATTGACATGCAACACTTTCAGTTATGTAAGGTACAAACATATTTCTTCAGCTGTTCCATGAGCATATTACTAAGAGTTGCTAACCTTTATTTCTTTTACTAACTAACTTTGTCCAGGAACTTAGTGATCCTTTTCTAGCTTAAGTTCAACATTATTTTTCAGAACTCTTATTTTTTTCCTTCATAATTCTGTCTTTGTGCTTTGTTCTATATTTTATGTTATTTATTCAATTTGATCCTCCAGTGCAATAATTAGGATGTCAATGATGATACTTCTTTTCTCATTTCATTTATTAAAGTTGTATTAAAGAAAAACAACACAATTTCTACATACTTTCCCTTGGAGATTAAACTACAGTATGTTTAAAAGGACTTAAATTTCTTTGAATTCTCTTCTTTTTTATTCAGACTGACATTTGACTTTTCTAGCAACTGTTTCATTTGGAGATAATCTTTGTGTGTTTTATTTATTATTCCTCTCCTTGACTGCCCTTACTTTGCCTACCCATCGGCTAGCCTGGTTGCTGGGATGCCTTAAACAGCTAAATCCCGAGAAATGTGGGCAGTGTCTCTGGCTCTGAAGGGGACTAGCTCAATCCCTCTCTTCTTCAGGAACCAGGACGAATCCTGTCTGCTCCTTGATTTTCTCAACCATAAAAATAAGCTCTCCTTGCCTCTGTTTTGTGGAAAACTGTGATGAACACCTGGTTTGATAGGTCCTCTGGGCCTTTGAAACTGTCAGATCTTTGGGGGTAAATATTTCTTAAATGACTATTTTTTATAATTTATCAAAGGTCCCAATATTACTCATGCCCACCAGAATTCCCTTTCTTTTCTAGGATTCATTCATATTCTGTTTCATGTCCCTAGTCTTCTAGATCTGATTCCCATTCTTTCATTCTGGCAAGGGATGCATACTATTTTCGGAATGCCAGTAGAAATGTAGGGCTATTGCAGATACTCTAACCCTGTGCACCAGCCCCATGAGTCTTCTCTCACGAGGGAATCCTGGTTAATTGAATTAGATTAGGGAGGGAAGGACAGCAGAAACACATTCAGGAATTCCCCATGATTTATTTTCAGAAGTATATTTTAATTGACAGTCATTAAGCAGTAATTTACTTTGTATATACTAGAAACATAATACAATTTAGGGGTAGCCAACTTTTGAATGGCAAGAAATGAAGTGAGTACTGGCATCTGGGAAGTAGTAGGCAGTGCCAATGTGCTCATTCTACCAGCACTTCTGTTCAACGTTTGTTGAACACTTAAAGTATGCTCTAGGCACTGTGTCAAGCTGGTCTGTAAGATAAATTATGAATAAGATGAGGATGCTGCTTTCAATGGGCTCACAAAATAGAGTTTGACACAGGAGACATGAGGGCAATGCTGAGCCTGTCAATATATGGGGAGTTCCAGCTTCACAGTCTTCTTCAAGAGAAATGATTACAAGGTACAAGGACACCAACACCATCTCACCATGTCTTCTCGCTCTGGTACCAAAATTCTGCAAGCTTTTTAAATACCCTGTCTGAGGTATGTGCCATTTCAAGCTGCAGTGAGCACTTTGCCAGCAGCCTCCACTCTCACACTGTGATCTCCTGATTGCCCAGCTCTGCAAATCAGCATCTACTAGGTTGGGGTCCAATAACTAATCACAATGGAACTATTGTGGGTCCACATTGTCATCAGTGCTTAAAATTTTCTCCTACTACACTTTGAAAGTTTTACCCTAAATAATAAATGGTTGTTTATATATACTTGTGATTAATATGACAGCAGCAACAATAACATAATCAGAAGACATACAGCAGCAGCCAGATAAGTGTGTTTGTAAATGTGGACCTAGAATCTTTTCATGGATTACATTTTTGAACTTATTTTTCTGCTTGATCATAGAACGGTTTCTTTTTTCTTTTCTCCTTTATGTGCATTCTAAGCAAAATAGCTTACTAAAATACATGTACCATTTTAAAAATAATTTCTTTGGAAATTGGCTGGTTGATAAATTATAAATGAAATAGGCAGTGTATCTTTTTAAAAATATAAATTAGTCAAGAACCAAATAATCATGCTTTACCATAAAGTGAGCAAGCATTTAAAATATTCTAAAAAATGCATATCTATTACAGTTGAGAAAATTTCCATTTTTACTTTATAAATTCAATTAATGTTAGAAAGATTCACATCTGATTACATTCATTTATATATTATCTGTTAAACTTAAATGCTTTATTAAAAATTATCATTCACTAAAGCTAATACCAAATATTTCACAATTAACAGAGATTAAAAAGCAAAATTTCTTGAAGATTTTCTGCACATTATTTTTACCCTAGAAAAAGATATTGCTAGACTAAAATAAAATGGATGAATATATAAAAGGAGTTAACGCAAAATAAAAGTTTATTTTGATGTCTCTAGATAGTTTTATTAAGTATGGTATACAAAGATGCATCCACTTAATATATATTACAAGGAAATGTTTTAAGTAAGAATATTGGTCTGGAACATCAATAGTTATATAAGTAATTTTAAGGTTGAATTAATTTTTGATACAAAGATATGTGTTAGCCATTTGAATTTTTAGATATCTATTAAGCAGAAATGGAAGTATTATTTTACAGATAATGCAGTAACCTAATGCCATATGATTTTCCAAAGCAAGGGTAAAGAGGTTTTTTAACAGCAGGTGTTATTAATATGAGTTCCTTGAAATGTGGATGCCTTGATCATAGTCTTACTTAAATACTTTTTCTTCTAGAAACCCAGAAGTTCTTGTCTTAATTATGTATGTGCTATCTAGCAGCTGAACATGTGACAATAAAGTGCTAATGCCTCCTATCTATCTATATATATATAAGAAGCCAGCAACCACAATGCTGTAACAACTGTGGAATGACCAGTCGCTATGATGCCCTCCGTGGCCAGCTAACTGGCCCGATCAGGGGGTGGGGCTGGCCGGCCAACCTCCCAAGGCCCCTCTCCCCGATTGACCCCACCCTTAATTGCCCCCCCCCCACCCAATAGGGTGCGGGGCTGGCCAGCTGACCTCTTGCAGCCCTTCCCTCTGGTAAGCCCCTCCCTGATGGGCCCCCACCACCCCGATCAGCCTGTAGCTCCTCCCCCCAGCGAGCTCTGCCCCTGATTGGTCCCTCCACTCCCATCAGGGACAGGGCCGACTGGCCAACCACCCATGGCCCCTCTCCCAGGCCCCTGGCCCCAGATCGGCCCCCCCAACCCCATTCGGGGGTGAGGCCAGATGGTCCATGCCCTCCCCATG
>NW_006298877.1:52079-90298 GCF_000327345.1 Myotis davidii | reverse complement strand
AATCAGAGGTGGGGCCTGCTGGCCAATCGCCCATGGCCCCTCCCTCCAGCCAATCTCCTGCTGTCTCTCCTCCCAACAGGCCTGGCCCTGATCCACCAATTGGGGTCAGGCCAGCCAGACCCCCCACCTGTACACGAATTCATGCACTGGGCCCCTAGTTTTTGTTATAATTAGTAAGTAGTTAACTCTAAAAACAGTTCCACATAATTTCAGATATTGTAGTTTTAAATAAAGTGGAGTCTCTGCTTTCTGAATCTCTGTAAAATAAATGTACAAGTGTCATTTTAGAAGTGATTAAACAATCAAAATTTTAACATCTTGCCATTGGAAACTTAACTGTAAATTAAATTAATCCACCTCATCTCAAATAGATATACAACCAAATGCATATTCTAAATTAGATTAGGATTTATGGTCCCATCCAAACCCCTTGATCTCATTACCAATTTTTATGAGGCTTCTTTAAAAGAATTCTTAATTTACTTGCAGTATCTGATAATAAATCCCTAGCTTATTTCCCAGATCATTATACCTGTATTTCCCAAATCAAGGCACTTGCATGGTCTACATAAATGCTGTCCTCTCCAGGAATCTCTCTGATGCCCAGTCCCAGAGTAGCATGATATCCTTTCCTTTGAGCATTCACAGCATTGTAGCTTTTCACTTTCTTATGACACTTATAGCTATGAATTCATGCTACATTATTTCTCCTACATTATAAAGATAGGATAAACCAAAGAAGTCCCAAGTATTTACTAAAATGCTCAAGGATCTCTAATGGGCACTTACTAAGGTAGACAGTATTGAGTTATGAACTGCAGGAATTCAAGAAATGTGAACCATTTTTCCTGATATCAAGGCACTAATACCATAGCAAAATATATTATAAATAAAATCATAAACAGAGTAATAAAAATTTTATATATCAGTTCATGACCAGAAATGTGTAGTACATGATAATTATCAACCATATTAAGCATACCATAATTGTAATATGTCATTATAGGAAAGAAAGCCATCAGAATGCTGTGTTAATAAAGAATTTTTCTAGAAATTGGAATAATCATTGTGCTGAATGGTTACAATTCAGATAGCCAGAATACAGGAGGAAAGTACATATTTTGCATATGGAAAAATCTAGCAAAATCATAGAAATGTGCACTTTCGAGAATGAATGATTCATTCTGTGAGATGAGATTCTAAGAGAAAAGATAGCAGAATGGAAGATAAAAAGGGAAATTCTCAGACTCCTCTTTGTGATGAATTGCATTACATGTCAGAACTGTGTGCTCCTTAGTAAATTGGAACATAGGACTCACAGTGGTGGTGCTGAGCTGAGGACAAGTAGAAAAAAAGGGAAACTATAGACTCTTTTCAGGAATAATTTGAGATTGGCCCCAGAAGAGAATGGTCCATTTGTATTTGGCTTCCCTAATCCTATTAAATAACACAATTGTCCCATGTTAGAGGAAGTTCATAAAGTATTTTTCTTTCTTCTGTTTTTGTAGTGAGGAAGAGTGTAATTTAGATATGTTACAAGTATTTTCTGAAATCTCTTTTTATATTTCAGGGTAAAGAATTGTAGAAACTGGCATTAATTGTATTGAGCAATAAAGATATTTCAAACAATATTAAATGAAAATAGGTATAGAAAAGAATGATACTTTTTCTGTATTTAAACATTGACTAGGGAAAGGAAAAACATATTAAGTTTATAAACTGCTTTAGTATTAAGAAGGCATTTTTATCTGTCATAATAATATTTAAAATTTCATATAGTATTAACTGAATTTTTACAAGTATGTGTGGCCAAGGGTTAAAGATTTTAAAGACGTATGACACATAATGTAAGAAAACACAAAACAGTCACTTTCAGACAACTAGCTGGTTTCCAGAAAGTGTTGGTCGGATTCTAAAGGATTCTGTGATAAAGGAGTTTTACTGTCTTGTAGGAAATTGGAGATTAAAACAACATTAAATCTCTGAACAGGATGTGAGTAACTTTGTGGCGCAATATCTGTGTGGCTATTAAAGAATGTGCAAAGTAGATTATATTAAGTAAAATTTTAATTAAAGAAATATGAGAGGACACAGTTGTTTAAACTAAATATTCCATAACATTTTCACTTGCATGATCAAAATAATTAGAAGACTCAGTATTGTCAATTAATTCTATTGGAAAAAATGTCATGACTATGGTGAGTACAGAGTCTTGTTGAATGTTTGAGTTAGCAAGCTTAAAAGTGTATTTGCTGATTAGATTAAGAGAAATAGCTGCATCCCTTATCTGTAGTATATCTGTATCGATATAGCTATCTATATCTATATCTAACTATATCTCTATTTTTTTCTTTGCTAAAGGTAGTTATTGGGAATTGAAGAGTATAGAGCCTATATGTACTCCCAAGTAATAGACATCCGCGGCTTCTGAGATGATGTGTTGATATGGAATATAGCTTCAAATTTCTACTCATGATACAATAGAAACAAAACAGGAAGGGGAGATTATTGGTTTCTAAAACCTTTCATCTTCTCTACTATACATTTTCAGTCTCTTTTTTTCTTCTGTTTTCCTGATTCTCTCTTTCTCTGTTGGCTTCTTAGACTTCTGTTAAATGGTTTTTCTTCAATACTTTCAATCCCAGCTTCCTACTTAGGATGCTGTCAATTTGCCTGCTTAATTTCACAGCAGACCTCCTTGAAAGAGTAGGGGACTTCACTATCTCTATTTCTTATTGTCAATTCACTTGTTACTCTATTACAATCAGCCCCTTCTCTCCCTGGTATTTTGATGAATCTCCTCTCACAGAATCATGTGTAGCTAGCTTTTTTGCATCTTTGCATGCATCATTTCACTTTAAAGAATGTCATTTATATATTCCCTGCACAGATCTTTCTCTAAATTATGGAACATATCCCCAGCTCCTTCTCATCACCTGGATGTCCTGGGTGTTTCATCATCTGGATGAAAGCATCTCAAACTCCAGGCTCTAAAATTATATTGTTTCTTACTGATTCCACCAGGGCTGCATATGTGTTGTCCCACCTCCAACGCATGATTTTGGAGAACATCACTCTACTTGGTCATGAAGATAGAAACCTTAGAACTAAATTCCTTTCTCTGTATCTCATACTATGTATATATAATCTCTGAATCCTTTTTTAAAATTTACTTTTATAAGAGCTCTCAATATTGTGTTTTTTTATTTTATTGATTTTTTTAGAGAGAGGAAGGGAGAGGAATAGAGAGTTAGAAACATCGATGAGAGAGAAACATCGATTCAGCTGCCTCCTGCACACTCCCCACTGGGGATGTACCTGCAACCAAGGTACATGCCCTTGACTGGAATCGAACCTGGGACTCTTCAGTCTGCAGGCTGACACTCCATCCACTGAGCCAAATCAGCGCTCAATATTGTTTTTAATTGTTATCTATCCTAGCAGAGACTTAGTTAAGATATTTTTTCTTCTTATATTTTTTCTTTTATTATTTTTATTTTTTTAAATATATTTTTATTGATTTAAGAAAGGAAGAGAAATATAGAAATATCCATGATGAAAGATAATTATTGGTTGGCTGCCTCTTGCACATGGGGATCAAGCCCACAATGCAGGCATGTGCCCTTACCTGGAATCGAACCTGGGACCCTTCAGTCTGCAGACCAACACTCTATCCACTGAGCCAAACCAGCTAGGGCATTTTCTTTTATTATTTTAACCTGATTTAATAACGTATAAACATTGCCTCTTGCCTGGCAAGCGGCATATGCCTCTTAAAGATGTGATCTCATATTTCTAATTCATCTCAGATCACTCTCTTCACCTTGTCATTCTATGCACTCTGTTCACACAGGACTAAGTATTATGCTTCCATCAAGGCCTTTCATAGGTCCATGCCTTGGACTGTGTTTCCTCTCTTACACAGAATACCTTTTCCTGGATTTCTACATTTTAATTCCTTCAAAGATCAATAAAAAAGTCCACTTCTCTTAAATCACTCCTAACTGTGTCAGGCAGAAATATACCCTTTTATTCATTTTAATAGCATTTTAAACTTTTTTTATTGATGACATTATATTTTATTGGCAGTTTCTTATGTATCTGACACTCAAAATAGACTGTGCTTTCCCTAACAGCAATATTATGTTTTATTCCTTCTGCAAACACATTCTGTGAAAATATGCCTAGTATATAGCAGGTATTTAATAACAATCATTGAATCAGTGCTTCTAATAAAGCACTCATTGCATTGCATCCATTTATGCAATCAACAAATATTTATTGATTACCTTCTGTACACCACTCACTATTCTAGTTTTTAGGCAATAGCTGTAAATACCAGAATCCTTGATATGAAGCTTGCATTTTAGTGAAGGATAAATGAACCAATAAATAATTTCACAGAGTGATAAGTTCCATGAAATAAATTCAGGAACAATGCAGTGTGAAGAATGATAGAGCTAAGGGAGATCTTAGGAAGGGAGGTCATGCAGGAACTCACTAAGGAAGTCACATCTGGTTGAGACCTGTGTAATGTGAAGGAAAAGCACACAGAAAAAGCCCAAGGGAAGAATGAGTATACCATGTTGTAGGAACTGCATGGAGACCAGGGTGCCCTAGAGAAAAGAAAGGAACGCAGAGCTGTCGGAAAGATGGCATTGAGGGAGTTGGGTATTGGAGGCCTGGGTGAGGAGCATTGAATTTCCTTTCAAGTATGATGGGAGGACTTGGCAGATTGTCAATGTTAGAAGATTTCTCTGGCTGCTTGACAATAGGAGTCTAGGCTGAGAGAACAAAGAAGAAGCTACAAAAATCCTAGTTGAAATTATTGTTGTTTGTTTTATGGTAGTAGCTCAGGAGGTGATGAGAAGTGGTTAGAATCAAGATGTATTTTGAAGGTGCCTTACATAGAAATAGATGGATTGTATATGGAGTTCAACATTTAAGAGGAATCAATATAATTGCTAATTTTTTGACATGAGCAACTGTGTAAATGATGATGCTATTTAATAATGGAGAAAACTTAGGAAGAAAGTATAACAGTAGGTTTATTTGTCTGAATTGCTAATAGAATATGGACTCTGTGAGAACAGATCCCTTGGCTTATTCTTTGAATCTCCAGTACAGTGCTTAGCAAAAGTAGACTTTTCATAAAAGTAATCATCTCTGGATTTTATTCACAAAGAACTGTTGTTAATATTCTTATTTCTAGAATCTTCAGCCCAAGCTCAGTCAAGAGATATAATGGAGTGTGCTAAATGCACTGAGGGAAGGAGTATACATTAATGAATAAAAAGACAGAAATGCTTGCTCTCATGAAAACCATTTGCTTATATTCTAGTGGGATAATTTATATGCTAAAATGCAGAAATTAAATATATAGTTCATTGGATGGTAATAATTGCTTCAAAAAAAAAGTAAAACAGAAAAAAGGCAACTGAAGTGAGTGGACATTACAAAATTAAAGAATGAAAAAAAGCATTGAGAAAGCAGCATCCTTGGTGTGTTCTAGGAACAGCAAAAGGCTGGTGTGGCTGGATAAAAGAGGTGAAATAGTTGGACATGAATGACAAATGTCAGGAGGGGCAAGATTACTTAGAGGCAAATTATCTACTGTAAAAATGTTGACTTTTATGTTGAGAAAAATAGGAAGGAATTGACAGGTTTCAGCAGAGAGATAGCATATTATGGTATACTAGAGGCCCAGTGCACAAAAATTTGTGCACTCGGGGGGGAGAGGGGTCCCTCAGCCCGGCCTGTGCCCTCTCGAAGTCTGGGACCCCTTGGGAGATAATGACCTGCTGGCTTAGGCTTGCTCCTGGGTGGCAGAGGGCAGGCCCAATCCCTAGGTGCAGCCCCTGGTCAGGCTCAGAGCAGGGCCGATTGGGGAGTTGGGGCGCCGCCCCCTGTCATGCACAGAGCAGGGCAGATTGGGAGGTTGTGATGCCACCCTCAGTCACGATCAGGGTAGGGCTGATTCGGGGGTTGGGGCACCGTCCCCTGTCACACTCAAGGCAGGGTCGATGGGGAGGTTGCCGCGCCACCCCCTGTCACGCACAGAGGAGGGCCAATCAGGGGGTTGGGGCGCTGCCCCCTGTCACTCACAGAGCAGGGCCCATCAGGGGGGGTTGGGGATCTGTACCCTGTCATGCACAGAGCAGGGCCAATTGAAGTTGGGGCCCTGCCCCCGTCACACACAGAGCAGGGCCCATCAGGAGGTTGGGGCACCGCACTCTATCACCCACAGAGCAGGGCCGATCAGGGGGTTGGGGCGCTGCCCCCTGTCACGCTGATCCCGGTGCTGGGAGGCCTCTCGGCTCCGCTGATCCCAGGGCCGGGAGGCATATTACCCTTTTACTATATAGGGTAGAGGCCTGGTGCATGGGTGGGTGCCGGCTGGGTTGCCCTGAAGGGGGTCCTGGATCAGGGGGGGGGTCCCCACCGGGGTGCCTGGCCAGCCTGGGTGAGGGGATGATGGCTGTTTGCAGCTGGTAACACACCATTCAGGGTAGGGGTCCCCCTACTGTAGTGCCTGGCCAGTCTGGGTGAGGGGCTGAGGCCTGTTTTCAGGCTGGGGGGGACTGAAGCTCCCAACCGCTCATTTTTCCTTTTTTTTTTTTTTTAATTCTGGGCCAGCTTTAGCTTTGAGGCTTGGCTCCAGCTCTTAGGGCTCCGCGGCTGAAAGTAGGTTTCTGGCCTTTGCATACAATGTTGCGAATCTGCTGGCTGAAGTCCGGTGGTATTTTTTAAAATGTTTCAAACTGCCGGCTCAGTGGCCTGCAGTGGTAGGCGGGGAACGTTGGAGTCCTCCATCACTGAGGCAAGCAAGCCTCATGTTAGTTTCAAGCTGCCTGGCTGCCGGCCGCCATCTTGGCTGACAGCTAATTTGCATATCTCGCTGATTAGCCAATGAAAAGGGTAGCGGTCATACGCCAATTACCATGTTTCTCTTTTATTAGTGTAGATACTTTAACAGGATCCCTCTGGCTGCTGTGTTAAGAAGGTACTGCTTGGGGGACGAGAGTTGGGTGGTAGAGTTGGGAGGACAGAAATAAGCAAAACAGCTACTATAGTAATCTAAGAAGAGATAGTAGCAGCCCAAATCAGGATGAATAATAACAGTGAATGCTGGGAACCATCATTGGACTGTGGGTATATTTTGAAATTTTGAAATTAGAATCTAAGGATTTTCTGATGTACAGGTTTGAAGAAAGTTTGAGGGAAATAAACATATATAAGGCTTTGAGCCTGAACAACTAGAAGAATGGATTGTTCATTTTTTGAGATAACGAAGACAATACAAAACATGAGGAGCTCATATTTAGACTTACTGAAATGGAAATACCTATTGACATCCAACTGTAAATAATACGGAGAAGTTGTGTACATGAGTTTATAATATAAGAGAGCTGTCTATGCTACAGTTATGGATTTTGGAATCATCAAAGTTTATGTTTTTCAAGTTAAAAACTTGGTAACATCATCAAAGGGTTTATAGAATCAACCACTTGGATAGTTCAAAATTAAGAACTTGCAGGGATAAGGAGGAACTGGCAAGAGTATGCTATTAACAAAAACCAGGAGAGTATGGTATATAGAAGCCAAGTAAATACTATGTTTAAGTGAGGAGGAAGGAAGCAATTACAGAAAACATTAATAATTATGCTCACAAGAAGATGTATCATCCAATCTGGTTAGAGGGGACACTATTAATTCCATTTGAACAAAGGACACAACTAGTGCTATTCCAGGAAAACTGGAACGAAGTGATATTTTCAGTATGGTGAAGACTGAGAATGATCATTACATTTAGCAATGTGGAAGTCTTATTATTTGGGGACTAAAAATTTTGGTAAAGTATTAGTATTAAAAGTATGATTGAGTAGGTTTAAGAGACAATGAGAGGAAGGGAATTGTAAGTAACACCATTGGAAGAAATTGCTATAAGGAAAAAAATGAAGTGGAGCTGAGAGAGGTGATAGAGTCAAAATAAGCTAAAATATATGTTTATTAAAGTTTCATTTTAAACATTTTAAATGTACAGTTGAGTGATACATAATCCACATTTTTGTGCAACCATCACCACCTTCAGTATCCACAATTTTTTCAACCTTCAAAACTGAAACTCTTCATCCATTGAACAATAACTCCCCATTATTTCTCTTCCCAGACCCTGCCAAGCACCATTCTATTTCTGTCTATATAAATTTGACTATGTTAAGTATGTCATATAGGTTTAATCATAAGTGTTTGTGTTATTTGTGATTAGATTATTTCACTAAGCATGTTTTTAAAGTTTATGTTGTAGCAAGTGTCAGTATTTTTAAGGCTGAATGTTTTATTGTATGTATATGCCACATTTTATTTATCATTCATTTATCAATTGACCCTTAAGTAACTTCTACCTTTTGGCGATTATAAATAACTAGTGGCCCAGTGCACGGAATTTTTACATGGGGTGGGGGAAGGGTGTGTGTGTCCCTCAGCCTGGCCTGCACCTTCACCAATCTTGGACCCAAAGGGATTGGGCCTAAACTGGCAGTCGGACATCCCTCTCGCAATCCAGCACTGCTGGCTCCTAACTGCTCACCTGCCTGCCTGACTGATCGCCCCTAACCACTCTGCTTTCTAGCCTGATTGCCCCAACTGTCCCCTCTGCTGGTCTGCTCACTCCCAACTTCACCCCCTGCCAGCCTTCTCACCCCCACCTGTACCCCCTGCCAACCTGCTCGCCCCCAACTGCCCCTCGGCCCAACCTGGCTGCCCCCAACTGTGCCCCCATTGCTGGCCTGATTGCCCCCAACTGTCCCCCCCCCCAGCCTGCTCGCCCCCAACTGCCCACGGGTACCCTCAGAGGTAACAGGTGCTGATTAGGGGAGGAGGGCATGATGGCTTCCTGGGACTGTGGTTATGGAAGCTTTGCAGAGGGTTCTATAAGCCTTGGAGGGGCAAGCTCTGGCCAGCAGCCCTATAGTGGTGGTTATCCCTGGAGGCGCTGGTGAGGGGCAGGATGTTAAGTGGGCACTAGGGGGCCAGTGAGGCCAAAGGGGGAATAACTGTCAAACCTTCCCACTTGGCACCATTCTTTAAATTGTGCGTGGCTGTTTCGCAGCTGTACCTGCTCAGGGCAGGGCTCCAGTCTCCTGGAGCAGGGTGGGGGCCGGGCCAGGGCAGAGCCAGGCAGGCTAGGAGAGAGGGTTTTTAGCCGCAACCCCCAGCGAGATTCAGCATGCTTCCGCTGTGGAGACTGTGCTGCTGCTGTCGTGGGGGGAAGGGTCTGACATAGGGACCACTCTGGCCTGCTTCCACCTGGGTCTGGAGTTGTAGGGAGGAGAGGCGTGCCCAGGCCCAGCAGAGGGGGCCTGGCAGCAGCGGGCCGCCGGCCCTGGCTGCCTAGGGGGCGCTGACAGTGGTGGCCAGCATGCTATTGTTGAGGGTGCCCCTGGCAGGGGTGGTGGCGGAAGAGACCAGGAGTGAGAGGTATGGGCTGCAAGTACCCTGAAGGCTGAGTCTTCTTTCTGTCTGGTCAGCCTCCCAATTCCCCTGGAGTGCACGGGCTGGGGTAGGGTGTCCGTCCATCCCCCTCAGGGTGCGAGGGTTGAGGTAGGGTGTCCGTGCAGGGGAATTGGAAGAGCTCCCCGTGGTCACTTCCTCTTCCTTCTTTGCAGTCCGGGCTCCTGTCAGGCACTGTCCGCAGACCCCCAGGAACTTGGCTCCAGCTGCCCGCCCCTGGCTGCGCGCACAGCCTCCTGATGATCTGTCAATATGCAAATTGGTCATTACTAGGACACTGTAACCTCTTCATATCTACACTAATAAAAGACAAAGATGCTAATTGACCATACCTTTGCTATGCCCTAAGCCACGCCCACAAGCCAATCAGAGCTACCATATGCAAATTAACCCAACCAAGATGGCGGCCGGCAGCCATGGAGTGGGAGTAAACAGGAGGCTTGGTTGCCAGGGCAATGGAGGAAGCCAAGCTCCCCCCCTGTCCTGAGCTGGCTGTAGCCTCCACCCATGGCAACAAAGTTTCAATTATAGAAGACAAATAAATTCCAGACACCTGCTTCCAGCCAGCCTCCACTGGGAGCTTGGGTGGCTGGGGTTGTGGCCAGCCTGCAAACAGCCATCAGCCCCTCACCCAGGCTGGCCACACCCTCATGGGGTGAAGGCCCCTGCTGGGGGGCTTGGGAAGCCTGCAAACTGCCATCAGCCACTCACCCAGACTGGCCAGGCACCCCAGCAGGACCCTCCCCCCCCACCCTGAAAGGGGTGTGACCAGCATTAAAACCGCCCTCAGCCCCTCACCCAGGCTTCCCAGGTACCCTAGGCACTCCTATATAATAAAAGGGTAATATGCAAATTGACCCTAACTGCAGAAAGACTGGGAATGACTGTTCACTATGACACACACTGACCACCAGGGGGCAGATGCTCAATGCAGGAGCTACCCCCTGGTGGTCAGTGTGCTCCCACAGGGGGGGCTCTGGTCAGCCACAAGCCAGGCTGACCGCTGCCAGTACAGCGGTGGTAGGAGCCTCTTCCACCTCCTCAGCAGCGCTAAGGATGTCTGACTGCAGCTTAGGCCCAATTCCCCAGGGAGCAGGACTAAACCAGCAAGTGGTCATCCCCCAAGGGGTCCCAGACTGCGAAAGGGCACAGGCTGGGCTGAGGGACCCCCCAGAGTGCACAAATTTTTGTGCACCTGGCCTCTAGTGTATAGATATTTATGTGAATGTGATTACATAAAGAAAATAAATATCTACTTTAGTCTCTGTTTTCGATTCTTTTTTGGGTATATATTATTCTTTTTTGAGACACCAAATCTAATATATTTGTAGTCTTTCTGTATTTCCGCTGACCAGTACAGAATCTGCAAAATAAATTATTTGTCTTTATGTCCAACAAATAACATTTAGGCTGAAAACATGCATAATTAAATATCAGTCAACCTTCAAAATTGGTGCTTTAGGTCAGCAAAGTTCTTTAGGGTCCTGGGTAGGTAGAGGCATACTCCACATGTGATAATAAAGCATCATTATTGTTCTTTCAAAGCTCTGCCTGATCAGTTAGGTACCTAGATGTTAATTTTGTGCCTCTTTGGAACTTGTCTTAATAGCTATTTTAGTTTACAACTCAATTAGTAAACCATATCCTGCTGGAAATCAGGATGGGAATAGGTTAAATTGTACAAGACAATAAAGATTTGCCTTGGCAATGTTAACATCAGATTATTGTTATTATCCTGGCTCTACCTCTTTTTTTATTTTATTTGGCTTTGATATTTTCAAAACCTGTCATCTCAGGTTTGGTGATGTATATTCTATCCAAGTCTCAGAGTTTTAACCTGCTTTGTTTTGAACCACAACATCAGCTGGACACAAATCTCTGAGTATATTGTAAAGCACTAGTAGAGGATGAACAAATAGAATGACTCCCAGAGCAAACTTAAGCAAATAGTGTAATCAGAACACTTGCAGGATTTTTATAGCAATGGCAACCTCCCTAAATTGATGTGTATGTGTACATATAAATCTGTCCTAATACTAATTACTATGCTATTTGTCTATCACTAAAAGCTGACTCTTTCCTAATTAGCCTCCTGCTCCCTTTCTTACCAATGTCATTAGTTAGACTCTGCAACATTGTAATTCAACTAGAGGCTTGGTGCACAAATTCGTGCACGGGTGGGGTCCCTCAGTCTGGCTAGCCATTGGGCCGTCTCTCCCAGTTGTGATTGGGGCCAGCCGGACATGGGGAGGGACCGCGGGAGGTTGGTTGGCTGTGGGAGGTTGGCTGTGGGAGCACACTGACCACCAGGGGGCAGCTCCTGCATTGAGTGTCTGCACCCAGGCGGTCAGTGAGCATCATAGATACTGGTCAACTAGCTGTTTGGTCACTTAGGCCTTTATATGTTTAGATATTTCATTACATAATTCTGGCATCTTGAAATTGTTCAGAACAAAGAGGTTGACTGAGGGAAAATTTTGGCTAAGCTGTGCCCCTGCTTAGCACTATGCTCTTCTTACTCTATTTACATCAGTAGGAGAATGTTTGAGTTCCTGGAATAATGTATGGTCTTGTTTCAAAGTCTTTGCATGAAGGGCCATCTCTGCTTAAAATAACTTTCTCTTTGACTCTCCTTCAATCATTCATTTCACAAGAAAACCTCTTTTGACTCTAACTTAAGTCGGTTCCGTCTATCATATAGTGTCACAGCACAATGCCGTGCTCTTTCTTAGCACTTATTATAACATGTATTTTTGTGATTATTTGAATAACATCTACTTCACCTACAAAACTGTCAACTGCTGTGCCTAAGGATCCTGCCTGCTTTCACTCACTGCTGCATTCTTGATTCCTTGCATAGTGTCTGATACTCACAAACTATTTATTTAATGAGTTAATGGATGAATAAATGATAGAATGAATGATAAAAACCTGGAGAGAAAATTTTTGAAATGTATTTATGTGAATTTAATGTATTCTATGGGCTTGTTAGTAGGAAGTATAGTGTGGATTAAGGAATTGGACAACCATCTTGAATAAGAACTGAACAATAAGAACTTCAGAACTGATATCAGGGAAACAAGCTCTCTTGTCTATTTCATCCTTTGAATTGAAACTTTGAAACAGCAGAACACAGAAAGATCTTTGATGGACAGACATTTTTCAAGAGAAAAGTAGGAATCAAAAATCCATAAACAAAACTGCTGTTTTCTTACTATGCTGCTCATGTGACCCAACTGATGAATGCTTTTTTTCCCCCCAGGACAGCTTAAATTTTACATAGGCAGGATTAGTTAGTAATCCACACATTTGATCATATTCTAATTCTCTCAGGTTTAATTGCCGTGCAAAACTGTAATTTGACAGATAGTTTACTTCATGATCATTTGGGATATATGGAAGCTTATTGATTTATTATTATCAGTTGGAACAAGCAATTATTTGGTACTTATATGTACCAGGTGCTGGCCTAGGCATTTTGCATATATTATTTAATTGCAAAGTATTTTATAATTCATTTGAACTAAACAGAAAGAGAATCTGCTTTTTCATATGTTTTGGAAATCTAAATCTGCTACATTCAGTCAAGTGTAAGTAGATTTATTATTACTACCGCAACTAGCTGTTGTGTCCTGGCTGACCTCACATGGTCTTCCAATGAGGAATGGTCCTATTAAAATCGTTGATCTTTTGTTGAAAAATGACACCTCTATTACAGTCACTATTAACATAGACTAAGTGACAAAAGGGACAAGAGTGGCCAGTAGTCCTCTCCACATTACACATGTTAAAGCAGGACTTTGCTCTATGGCTGCTCCTGCTGCTGTTTGTAAAACCCAGCTCTGCTTGATTCTTTGCCTTTTAGTCACAAAGCCTGCCAGATCCTTTGATCATAAAGTCACCCCAGGCTCACAGTCGTGGTCAGGTTGGTCTGTCTGCTCCTCTTCTTTCTAAGCAGTGATATCAAAGGTTGTGGCTCATGTATGTAAGTATTGGTTCAGCATGTATATAAAGTATTTCTTCTGCCTACTCTATTTGCAACTACCATATCTCAGGTCTCTCACCAGCAGTGGCTTGCGTTATTGATTCTCTACAAATGCCCTTATATGCAGAAATATTAAGCTGAGATCAATATAGGGTTTTTGGTTTTGGGGGGGCACAGTTAATACATGCACTATTATTTCATTTTGTACATACTCTTTGATTAATTATTAACTCCAGTGGATTAAATCTAAAAAGAAAAAAACATCAATTGAGCTGTTAAGTGTGTATACATTTTTGGGGATACCCTATCTCTATATATAAAAAACTAGAGACCTTAACACTGTCATGACCATAACGACCTAACGATCGGTCACTATGACACCCACTGCGGCCAGCAAACCGGCCTGATCTGGGCCAGATCACCCCCAACACCCCAGTCAGGGTGGGGCCATCTGGCCAACCGCCTTGGCTGGCAGAAATTTGGGGTCTGGGTATCTTGGAGGTGTTTGGTCTCAGTCTTGGGCACCTGCGCAGACAAAGCTCTCCTTTGATGGAAGTGGACCTGGGATCAGGGCACTGGACTCAGGGATGGGGTAGGGAGGATTTCCTGGTGGCAACAGCAGTTCCTGTGGGCCACACACAATGCCTGAGCATCTGGCCTGGGTTGGAACAGTGGCAGGAATAGGGGCTGCGGGGTGCAGGGGGCAGTGGCACACAGGAGCCTGGAGGTGCGAGGCCTTACATGGGCTCTTACCCTGCCCCACCTGCTGGGCCCAGCAGCAGGTGGGCCATGATGTGGTGTGAGGCGCTGGGCTGCAGGCGGGAGGGGAAGGCCCCATGCCAGACAGAGTCCAGAGCAGCATGGGCGGGGCCTGTGGGACTGCAGCCCATGCCTTGGAATTCAGAGGTCAGCCCCACTTCAAGAGAGAGGGTGTGGTGGAAAGTGGCAAAGCCACGGGAGGAATAGGAAATATTCTGGCCATCTTCAGGAAACAGAGCTGCCACAGTCTTCAGTAACTATGAACAGATAATCGTTGGTCTCGGTTCTACAGAAGAGGAAGCTGAGACTCAAAGAAGGGAGCCTTCCACAACACCGCATCCACTTCTCAGACCTGACCGTGTGCAACATTGTTTTCATTGAAAGTAGAGGATCCAAAATGTTTTTAGATCTTTGCTATTTCAGGCAGGAAAGAATTTAGCACAGGGGATTGGTGCTTGGGAAACCATTGGAAAGCTGGAGAAGTGGGTATTAAGCTGGGCCCCCGGAAATCCCTGCCCCGCGGGAGGAGCTGCCCCCTCAGCCACAGCCGAATTCTAGGACACTGGCACAGCAGTGACCTGGGGATCAGGAAACTGCTGCCCCCAACAGTGCCCTCCAGCTCCCACAAAACAGTTCACTGGGCACTGCCTCTGCCACAACTACCCGTGCACAGCCTGGATTCTGCTGCAGAAAACCTCCATATCTCTACAAACATGATCACCAGCAGCAAACAGCCCAAACTGTGGGAAGATGCCTCTGTCCCACTTCTGCCTTCAAAATATTGTGCAAGCACATCCAATTAGCAGAAACAAATCCATATCCAGAAACCTAGCTGCAATGAAGTTTGGGCAACTTCAGACTTTCATCTAGGAGTACCTTGACAATGTACCTCATGTGCCTGGTATTAATAAAAATGGGGCCCAGGTGGTAGGGCTCAGTGGTTGAGATCAATCTATGAACCAGGAGGCAACAATATGATTCCTGGTCAAATTTCGGGCTTGATCCTCAGTAAGGGCATGTAGGAGGGAGCTGATCAATGATTCTCATCATTGATGTTTCTTATCTATCTCTCCTCCTTTCTTCTGAAATCAATAAATATATATATTTTGAATGGGGTCATGCTTTATATATGTGTTATAACAAGTTTTTCACTTCAGGGGTCACTAATGTATTTCCTGTAAAACCATACTTAGAGAAAATTATTTATTTATCATTCATTTTATTGATCTCAGAGAGAAGAAGGGAGAGAGAGAGAGACAGAGAGAGTGTGTGTGTGAGAGAGAGACACTGTTCCATTGTTTCCTGCACACACAGGACTGGGTATTGAACCTGCAACCTGGGCATGTGCCCTGACTGGCAATCGATCCACCACTTTCTGGTGTATGGGACGATGCTGTACTAGTACCCTGACCCCAAATTCCAGCCTACAGAACTGTGAGAAAAATACATTTCTGTTGTTTAAGCCAAACAAATTTATGATATTTTGTTATGGCTGTCTGAGCTGAGTAATTTATACTAATAAAAGGGTAATATACTTCCTGACAAAGCCACCATGGCGGGGGCCAAGGCTGAGGTGATTAGGTGTGATCAGTCTGTCTGGAGAACAGTTAGTGGTGATCAGGCTGGTAGGGGAGAGAGTTAGGGGTGATCAGGCCAGCAGGGGAGGGCAGTTGGGATGATCAGGCAAGCAGGCAGAGTGATTAGGGGCAATCAGGCAGGCAGGCAGGTGAGTGGTTGAGAGCCAGCAATCCCATATTGTGAGGGGATTGGGCCAAAACCTGCAGTCGGACATCCCTCAAGGGGTCCCAGTTAGATAGGTGTAGGCTGGGCTGACCCCCCATGCATGAATTTCATGCACCGTGTCTCTAGTATTTATATAATCATGAATAATTTATAACTTATTTATAGATTATAGTTTCAGTACTGAATTTCTTTATGGGAATGAGAAAATGTTACAGAGCTATGGGAAAGTTGTGTTGTTCATCATTTTAAAAAAATATTTTTTATTGATTTCAGAGAGAAAGGGAGAGTGAGAGAGAAATAGAAACATCAATTATGAGAGAGAATCATTGAGTGGCTGCCTCCTGCACACCCGCTACTGGGGATTGAGCCCACAACCCAGGCATGTGCCCATAACCAGAACTGAACCAAGGACCCTTCAGTCTGCAGGCTGAGGCTCTATTCACTGAGCCAAACCATCTAGGGGTTGTTCATCATTTTAAAAATGTTGTTTCCATATAGAATTCACCCTAAAATCCAGTTAGCACCAACTTCTAATATATTGTAATCACTGTAGTGCCATTCTCATTTTTACTTAAAATACAACCAATTTTCAATTAAACTATCAGGTAAAATAGACAATATAAAAGACAATAAGTCATGTTGCATTAGGGAGATGAAAGTTGTTATGCTGTATCATTATAACTTTATCCTTTGGGGTCCAATCTTTAATTTATTAATTTATTACAGATATAATAATCTCACAATAGTAATAAAGTGGATTCTAAGAAAATCACGAAGTCCAATATAACTAATAATGGCTTGATTCCATATGATTAGTTTAGAGTCCTTCAGCTAATTGTTGAGAATATTTCAAATTTATTTTGTTTAAAATTTATCTTCAGTATTGTAGCAGTATAATCCTACAAATGGTACAGCTATTATAATTTTATTGTTTATGCAGTAGATATTTATAGCATGCCCACTATGTATAAGGCCACTATGTTCTAAACGCTTAAGTACACCCTGTGATTAATAGACAAAAAAAATAATAATACTCCTTTGTTTATTGATGTTGTCTACATTTTGTGTTTCAGTGAAGGCAAATTATTCTGATACTAGTTTACAAGTCTTTAACTTCATTTGTTAGAATGACTAACATTTTACATGGAAAAAGAAGATTATAAAAAAACACACCTGAATTTCATTCATGCTCATAAGACAGAAAAGCCCTAAATTTTGCCATCCTTGCACTATGGCAGACTATATTTTTGCTAGAACATCATGATTCTCTCAGAAATACATAGAAAACATCACTGGAGGCTTGTAGCTCTCATCTTTCTGTCCTTTACAACTCAAATATTTGTCTGAAAATTATGTACTTGAAAAGCTCAGTGTATGCTACAGGGAATCAATGAGTTCTGTTGGGAAATACTGGTTAATACCTGTTTTGATAAATTTCATTTAATAATAAAATATTGTTTTTCTTATAATTTTTGATCTTTGGGTTTAGCTTGTCATCCATGTTATATCAGTATCCTTTTTTAATATTTTATATTATACTAGAGTCCTGGTGCATGACATTCGTGCACTGGGTGGGAGGGGTGTCCCTCAATCTGGCCTATGCCCTCTTGCAGTCCAGGACCCCAAGAGGGATGTCCGAATGCTGGCTTAGGCCTGCCCTAGGAGCGGGCCTAAGCCAGTCAAGGGGTTCATAGTGCTTCTGTTTAGGCAGTAGAGGCTCCCACCACTCACTCTGCGATCGCCAACCCCAGGCTTCTGGCTGTGCGGCACTCCCCCTGTGGGAGTGCACTGACCACCAGGGTGCAGCTTCTGCAGTGAGCATCTGGGCCCTGGTGGTCAGTGCTCATCATAGCGACTGGTATTCTGCCATTCAGTTGTTTTGCATATTAGGTTTTTATTATATAGGATAAAACTTTTTAGAGTTTTAGAAACTTTAATATCTATTTCATCAAATGCTCAAAATAACCAACATCTTTGTATCTATAATATCATTAAAACAAAACATTCTTGGTAGTGGCAACTAATAATTTTCAGCTTTCACACAGACTTGACCCATCTCTTCTAGTAACAGTATTCCTATCATTTTAAATTATAGTCAGTTCTAAATATCATTTTAATGATATCAGATTAGAAGAGAGCCCTGTGCAGTTTGACAGCTGTGCTTTATATATAAGCTCAGTTAAAGCTCACTTTGAAGCAGCATGTCTTTGTAGTCATGAAACTTCTTAATGCTGTGACACATCTGTGATTGTGTACATCAATCATAATGGCGGAAAGCCATATTCCTCCTTAAGGGGAGATGCTATGGAGCAGGTAATGAGATGAGTGTTGCCACGTGTCTGTTATTGTGCAACCTTCCCACTGTTTAAATTCCCTTCCTGGCTATTCCCGTTCTTTACATTCCCCTTCTTCCTTTCTACCCTTTTAGGAACATTGATTGCTCTTGTTCCTTTGTTAAGCCATTCATTAAGCGCTCTCTTTCTTGGGGTCTTACTATTCCTAAAAATAGTATTCATCTCTTTTTTTTTTTTTCATTTTAAGGGTGTAACAAATAAGCATCTTAACAGGGAAATAAGTTGATGGGGGATAAAAAGAGGAACTTAGACTGTAAACATATCAGGATAGTTACATATATGTAAGATATTTTTTGGTTTCTTTAGTCTTGTTCTTGGTTTAACAATGATTCATTTTTTATCTATTGGATGCCTATTAGGCTTATCTATCTTTTCATCTTTCTAAAGACAGACACATTTTGTAGTGTGGTCCATGTTCAAGCTCCACTTTCCAATAGAATCCTAAGCAAGACAGCTCCTCCTCTTACAGTATCTGGTCCTGGAGGTAAATTTAAAGTGAAACAACAGGAAAAGAAATTGTTTTGAGCCATTTTATTTGAACCTTTTGCCATTTTCTTTATTTATTCAATCACTTGTGTACGGTTTAGGATACTTATTTATATACTAGAGGCCTGGTGCATGAAATTTATGCACAGGAAGGGGTTCCCCTCAGCCCAGTCTGCACCCTCTCCAATCTGGGACCTTTCAGGGGATGTCTGACTGCTGGTTTAGGCCTGGTACCGCAGGGCAGTCAGACATCCCTCTCACAATCTGGGACCACTGGCTCCTAACCACTCACCTGCCTCCCTGCCTGATCACCCCGACACCTCTGCCTGCTTGCCTGGTTGCCCCTAACTGCTCCCCACTGCCAGCCTGATCTCCCCTAACCACCTCTGCCTCGGCCCCCTCCACAATGGTTTTGTCTGGAAGGAAGGCAGGATGACCAGAAGATGTCCCATCAACCTGATCTAATTAGCATATTACCCTTCTATTAGTATAGATAGTTATCACCATATTTATTAAGAACTTTTAAACAAAAAAGGTGGTATTGGTACTTTTGAGGATTTCACAATACTAAGTGAAATAAAGGCTTGGGAAGTTTTTTATATATTAGACCAAAGCCCAGTACATGGATTCTTGCACTGGTGGGGTCCCTCGGCCTGGCTTGCACTCTCTCACAACCCAGGTCCCCTTAGAGATTTTGGGTTGCCAGTTTCAGCATGCTCCCTGAGACCAGGTTGAGGGACCCCACCAGTGCATGAATCCATGTAGCTCTGGGCTGGTTTCGGCTCAATCCCCAAAACCAGGCTGAGGGACCCCACCAGTGCGGGCTGGTTTTGGTTTGATGCCTGCAGGCCAGGCCGACAGATACTAATATGCATATAAGACCTTTGGTTAATCAATTCCTGCCCTTCTCCCTCCCACTTTCCCTCTGAAATTCATCAGAATCTCAGAAAGACTGTTCTATGTTTCCGTGCCTGTGCAGTGAGCATCTGTCCCCTGGTGGTCAGTGCGTGTCAAAGCTACCAGTTGAATGGTCAAATGGTTAAATGGTCGCTTAGGCTTTTATATATATATACACTAGAGGCCCGGTGCACAAAAATTTGTGCACTCAGGGGAAGGGGGGGTCCCTCAGCCCGACCTGTGCCCTCTCGCAGTCTGGGACCCCTCGGGAGATAATGACCTGCTGGCTTAGGCCTGCTCCTGGGTGTCAGAGGGCAGGCCCAATCCCTAGGTGCAGCCCCTGGTCAGGCTCAGAGCAGGGCCAATTGGGGAGTTGGGGCGCCTCCCCTGTCATGCACAGAACAGGACAGATCAGGAGGTTGCGATGCCACCCTCAGTCATGCTAAGGGTAGGGCCAATTGGGGGGTTGGGGCACCGCCCCCTGTCACACTCAGGGTAGGGTTGATGGGGAGGTTGCGACGTCACCCCCTGTCATGCACAGAGCAGGGCCAATCAGGGGGTTGGGGAGCTCCCCCGTGTCACGCACAGAGTAGGGCCAATAGGGGAGTTGGGGCACTGCCTCCTGTCACACTCAGGGCAGGGCCAATGGGGAGGTTATGGCTCCACCCTGTCACACACAGAGCAGGGCCCTTGGGGGTTGGGGGTTGGGGCACCGCACCCTGTCACACACAGAGCAGGGCCGATCAGGGGGTTGGGGCACTGCAGCCTGTCACACACAGAGCTGCAGGGCTGTCAGGGGTTTTGGGCGCTGCCCCCTGTCACACTGATCCCAGTGCTGGGAGGCCTTGCGGCTCTGCTGATCCTGGTGCTGGGAGGCATATTACCCTTTTACTATATAAGATACAGGACTGGTGCACCTGTGGGGGCTGGCTGGTTTGCCCTGAAGGGTGTCCTGGATCAGGGTGGGGGTCCCCACTGGGGTGCCTGGCCAGCCTGGGTGAGGGGCTGAGGGCTGTTTTCAGGCTGTTGGGTGACAGAAGCTCCCAACAGCTCCTTTTTTCCTTTTTTATTCTGGGCCAGCTTTAGCTCTGAGGCTCCAGCTCTTAGGTCTCTGCTGCTGAAAGCAGGTATCTGGTTTGTTTTGGCTCTATCATCGAAACAATGCATAACTCCAGCTCTGAGATTCTGGCTCGCTGAAAGCAGGTTTCTGGGGTTTTGTTCAGCTTCTATATTTGTTACAATGTTTCAAAATGCAGGCTCAGAAGCTTGCAAGGCAGGTGGGGAATGTTGGTTTCCTACGTCACTGAAGCAAGCAAGCCTCATGTTAGTTTCAAGCTGCCTGGCTGCCGGTGGCCATCTTGGCTGGCAGTTAATTTGCATATTGCCCTGATTAGCCAATGGGAAGGGTAGCTGTTGTACACTAATTACCATGTTTCTGTTTCATTAGATAGTATATAGGTACTCCTATGTCCTAGAGAACTATAATTTTTTTCCCAAAACTGAGAAATAATATTTCTGTGCTTACATCAATTAGAAAATAAAAAAAATTTCATATATTCATATTTTCAATGCTACAACTTCATAACTAATGTGTGCATCTCCTTCTCCCCTCTTTTGTGTCTCTCTCTATGTGTGTATGTGTGTGTGTGTGTGTGTGTGTGTGTGTGTGTGTGTGTGTGAAGGTGTATGTGGTAGCTGTGTGTCTCTTCTCCCTCTCTTTTACCACCCCCTCCCTTCTTTGTCTTTCTTTCAGAATAGATTTGGGTTCTTCAGTATATTCTTTGCCTGAAAAGTAGTCAAGTTAGAAGTTAGGATAAAGGTTAACTCAATAGGCTTAGCATACTGTACTGTAAATTCAAATCTGTCCCTGCCAAGCTACAAATATTCAGATTATCTCTGGAACATGATCTGATTTACTGTGTACAAATTTAAACCTTAAAAGTAAAATCCTCCAGGTAGTGCGTTTTGTTGAGCTCTGACCTGGTTATGATGAAAGTTTAAGGAAGTTTAAAAACAAGAACGGCAAAAAGACAAATACTATATGATTCCACTTTATGAGGTACCTAAAATAGTCACATTTATTGAGTCAGAAAGTAGAATGGTGGTTGCCAAAGGCTTGGGGGTGAAATGGCTTTTTAATGTGTGTGTTTTTTTTAAAAAAAAAACACAACAAGTATAGATAAATAAATAAACATTGATCTGTAAGAAATACTTTATTTAAAGTATAGTCATTTGTTAGAATGTCACATGAATACATTTTAATCAGCTTTATTTTTCTGAAATTCAGCCATGCCTTTTCAGTCTCTAAAGCAAGCTATTATAAACTTTTACATTGCAATTAGAAATAAGGTTTGAAATTACAATTCCTGTGGGGGGATTTATGACAATTTTTTACATAGGTTCCTGATTAATACAATGGAAATGGAAGCTCAGGACCCCAAATTGCAGGTAAATCATTGCTATGTGATACAGCACAAGAAAAGAAGCTCCCAGTGGGGTGATGGGAGAAGGGAAATATGCATATTCAATGTGGTAGTGGTGAAAAAATAGACAAGTAGATAAATGGAACAGAATAGAGAGCCCAGAAATAGACCCCCATTAAATATAGTGGCAAAGTAGCAAATGCAATAAAATGGAGCAGAGATAATCCCTTCAACAGATAGTGCTAGAAACCATATGCAAAAATAATGACACAGGTGTTATATTAATAAAAAATTAACTCAAAATGGATCATGTGTAAAATCAAACTATAAAATTCCTAGAATATAACATAGGAGAAAACCTAGATGGCTTTAGGTGTGATGATGACTTTTTATATATAACTCAAGGCCTGGCACACAAAATTTATGCACTCGAGAAGGGGTCCCTTAGCCCAGCTTTCGCCCTCTCACAGTCTGGGAGCCTTCGTGGGATGTCTGATGATGGCTTAGGTGAAGCGGGCCTAAGTTGTCAGTTTGAAATCCTTAGCACTGCTACGGAGGTGGGAGGGGCTCCCGCCACTGCTTCTGCACTCACCAGCCGTGAGCTCGGCTCCTGTGGAAGAGCACTGAACATCAGGGGGCAGCTCCTGCATTGAGCATCTGCCCCCTGGTGGTTAGTTCATGTCATAGTTACCCGTTGTTCCGCTGTTAGTCTGAAACTGACTCTTCAACATCCCCTGAGGGGTCCCACATTGTGAGAGGGTGCAGGCTAGGCTGAGGGACCGCACCAGTGCACGATCCGGCCCGGGGAGGGATGTGGGAGGGCTCTAGGGTGTGTCTGACCCGTCTCACTCGGTCCCAATCGGCCAGACCCCAGCACCAAGCTAACCTACCAGTCGAGTGTCTGTTCTCTGGTGGCCAGTGCACATCATAGCGACTGATCGACTGCCCTGGTGGTCAGTGTACATCATAGAGAGTGGTTGAGCATTATTATCATATCATTAGCATATTATGTTTTTATTGGTTGAACAGATGACCATACGACTGGACACAGCATATTAGGCTTTTATTATATAGGATATCAAATACATGATCCGTGACTAACACAATCAATGAGCTGGACTTCATTAAAATTAAAAATTGATGTTCCATGAAGGACAATAGCAATATAATTAGAAGACAGCCACAGACTAGGAAAAAATATTTGCAAAAGATACATCTTATAAAGGGATGCTATCCAAAATATACAAAGTACCCTTAAAACTCAACAATATACATATACCTCAGTGTAGAAATGTAACAGATGTTAACAGACACCTAACCAAAGAAGATATACAGATTGGTAAATAACATGTGACAATATCTTCCACATTGTATTTAATCATGGAAAGGTAAATTAAAACAATGTAATACCAGTGTATACCTATTAAAATGGCCAAAATATGGAACACAAATAATATTCAATTTTGGAGAAGATTAGAGCAATGGGAACATGCTTTATTGATGGTGTGAAAATATCGCAGCCACTTGGAAGACAATTTGATAGTTTCTTACAAAACTGAACATACTCATACCATACAATTCAGCCACCATACCCCTTGGTATTTAACCAGAAGAGCTGAAAGCTTATGTTCTTTCACAAACATGCATATCAATATTTATTGCAGCTTTATTCATAATTGCCAAAACTTGGAAACAACCACAATATGTTTCAGTGGGTGAATCGATAAATGGTGTTTCTTCCAGACGTTGGAATATTATTTAGTGCTAAAAATAAATGAACTATCAAACCCATGAACATACATGGAAGAACCTAAAATTTATATTACTAAGTAAAAGAAGTCATTAAGTTGAAAGGCTACATACTGTGTGATTCCAAATATGTGATATTTTGGAAGTACTAAACTATGAACACAATGAAAAAAACTCTTGTTGCTTGTGGTAGTGTGTGTGTCAGTTTGGGGCTTGTGGGGAGGTGAATAGATAGAGCATAAAGGATTTTTAGGACAGTGAAAATTATGTGTATGTTATGATTATGATGGGTATGTCATACATTTGTTCAAAACCATAGGATGCATAACACCATGTGTGAAGCCCAAAGTAACTGTGGACTTCGGTCAATTATGATGTGTCCATGTAGGTTCATTCTAGGTAAAAAATGTATAATTCTTCATGTGTGGGAGCAGAGTATCTATGGAAAATCAATGCCTTATACAAGAGGATAAAGATGTGCATAAAGTGGGACTTCAACTTTTAAGAAAAGTTGGTGAGAATGAATGTATCTTCACCAAAATTTGTAAATTAAGAGAAAAGGAAAGTTGAGGAAAACTATGCCTTCTGACCACACACTTCTCAATGAAATACCCAAAAGTGCCTCTTTTTGGCAGTCAGTGGTTGATTACAAACTTGGAATACCCTCAGAATGGAAGTATTCTAGACATGGGCAAGTAAAAATTAATGGGCGCATTACTTCCTTTTTGCTTCTATAACAAGTTACCATACATGTAGTGAAAAAATAACAAACAATTTTACTACTTTAAAGTTCTGTATTGCAGAAGTGTAACATGTGTCTCACTGGCTAAAATCAAGGTGTCAGCAAGGCCACATTTCTTCCAGTTTGTGGCTCTAGGGTGAATCCGTTCCTTTGCCTTCTCCAGCTTCTAAATGCTGCCTGGATTCCTTGGCTTATGGCTCCTTTTATTTCAAAGTCAGCACTGGCTAGCCAATGTTTTTTCACATTTGAAAAAACACATTTTTCACATTTGAATCTTTGACAATGACTCCCCTTTTTCCATATTTAAAGGACCCCGATGATTATATTGTAGGTGACCACATAATCCAGGATAATCTTCCTGTTTTAAAGTCAATTGATTACTAACTTTAATTCCATCGGCTCCCTTGATTCCTCTTTGTCATGTAATCTAACATGTTGGCAGGGATTAGGAGGTGGGCATGTCTGAGACCATTGATTCATCCTTTCACAATGGCTGATGCCGAGGGTCTAACTAACTTTAGAGGCAATGAGTTGAAATGATGCTAATTTTTTACACAGCAGTAAAGGAATAGAGAAGTCTGGTTTTATCATGGATTTAGAGTTCAGATGTGTCCTTTTGGTGTAAGAGTAGGAGTACAGAAAAACGAGATAATAGTGAGAGGGTATGTGCATAATGAACCAATGTGTCCTGGCGTGCTAGACAAGGATAAGGCTGATAGACTGGAAGCGGGTGAGTGTGAGGTGGGAAATGGGTGAAAAACGAACGGATGGAATCTGTGAGATGTAAAAGTAGCAATGACTTATTTAAGGAAGTGAAAGAGCCAGAAAGATAATATTCCAAGAGTAGGATACTTAACTTTAAGATATCAGTGGTAGACTAGTTCAAGCTGATGACAACTTCCAGGACAAAATTATGCTTAACAAGCAGTTAGTGAACATTGGGAATAATGGTGATTGAAATGGACAAGTTCCAGAACTGGTAAAGTGATGGTGTTGGATGGACCATTCATATGTGCCCTGAAAGTTGCCCAGGATGAAAATGATAATAATTCCTCCATCACTGAGAGGAAGCTGTCAAGAAAGTAGCTGAATATGGAGGTAGTTGTAGTTGGAGTGCAAATAGACAACTTGAGAAAAAAAGAGAAGCAGGAATTTGTTCTTGACATAGAAGACAAGTGATCTGGAATCAAGTTGATGTAAAGCTTCCTCCACCTCCTGGCCCTGAGACAGCTACCAGGACGAGAAGAAGGAGACTGTCCCGAAGAAAGCTGCAGAGGAAGTTGAGATCTTTGGATTGAGTTAGGTTTCATATTATTTACTTTTATAGTGAAGATACAGGGACGTCTGTTACCATAGAACAACATTTGAAAATGCCCAAAGGACAACTTTGAAAAGAAGGGCTGCATTAGAAGTTTTATTAGGCCAGAGAGAAGAATTGTAGGGCAGTATTCCATGCCGGAGACAACACAGAGGAATGAAAAGACCCTAAGCTATTTCCCTTTTAAGTGACGACAAAGGATAGAAGTGATGTTTTCAAAAAGAACACTCTGGTAAATTTCCCATAGCATGAATCAAAGCAGAGGCCCCATGGATAGTAGGAAGCTGATCAAGTTAATAGTCAATGAAATCTTTAGTGGATGCTCAGATAGTGCAGGAGTAAGTCTCAAATAGTCAGATGTGTCAGCCATAGGGACTTTTCTATAATTACCTTGTATTATTAGAAGGAAGAAAGGGAGGGAGGGAGAGGGGAGAGTGGGGGGGGGAAAGAAGGGAGAAAGGAAAGGAGGGAGTGTAATATAGAAAACACAAAACATTAACTTATTTCCTAGTGTTATAATGACAGTGAATTTATCCCAGAATGCTTTCAACACAGCCCCTGATGTTATCCTTTATTTCTACAGGAAGGCATTAAAAAGCAAAAACTGTGATAGTTTTGTATTTAAATACTAAAATGGAAGCCTTTAGTTGGGTTAATCTAGCATTAAACTAAATTAAGCACCTACTCAACTGGGCCCGTCAGCATATATATAATGCTTTCATCTCTCCAGATCTCCCTTTTAAAATTGGCATTCTTTCTGGTTTTTCTAAGCGAATATTTGTTCACATGAAGCAATAAGGATGTGATTGAGTGTAAAAAAGACTCACAATAAAAACATCAGTGAGAAACCTGCTTGGAAAAATGGCATTAATCAATGGGTGTATGCCTCTCTTTGTAGTTACAGTCTCTCACTCCTAATAGGATCTCTATGCTTTTACTATAGTGAGAGAGAGAGGTAAGCTTTCACAACCCCTGCCAATGTGAATAATGAATTGTAATTTCTTCTGATCACATTAACGGTGAATAGAGCAAGGGAAGAATTTTAAAAAATGATTTAGATCAGATTTGGAAGGGAAATTTGAAGTTATCAGGACTGTTTAATATGTTCTGAACACAATGGATATTTTAAAATTATTAATTAATAAGATGGTAATTATATACCATTTAATATGTGATATCTATACATATAAAAGCCCAGTGACTGGAATGACTGGAATGACCGGAATGACCAGAATGACCAGTGGCTATGATGTGCACTATGGCGGCCAAGTAGCCTGATTCGGGCCCCCAATTGGCCCCCAACACCTTCATCAGGGGTGGGGTCAGCTGGCCAACCACCTGTGGTCCCTCCCACCTGCCAGCCCCCATCGGGACTGGTCAGCTGGATCCCACCTGTGCATGATTTTGTGCACTGGGCCTCTAGTATATGTGTGTGTGTGTATAAGAGAGTATAGAAATATTAAACATTATTTTTAGTTCTATATAGGAAGATTTAGCAGGAGGAGAGATAAACAGTATTATAAATTATTATGGGGGATGTAGTCAACTGAGACACTAAAATAGCTGAAGCATTAAATGAATATTTCCAAGTATATTTACAAGGGAGAACATCTATGACTACCTATTCTGTGTGAGGATCACTATGCCTAAGGTAATAAGTAAGAGGGAACACATTTTAAGTCTCTGTATTTTTCTAACTTGGTCTGTTAGTAACATACAACAAAACTACCAAAATTTGATTAGGTTTAAATGCATTTCTCTTAACACTTCATGAATAATTGAAAATAAGCAACACTTACATTTATAAGTCAACTTGCAAGAGTAGTCTTCACTAAATAAGATTATTCAGAAAACAGTTTTTCCATTTTATGTGATCATGCCACTATTGGTTCCTAACAATGTAGTTATTGATCTGCTTTTTTCAGTTCAGGGGCCTGGTTACAGTGGTCTTTTCTTATTCCCGTGCCTGTATCTTATTGTCAATAGTGACATTTATAATGTTATATAAAACAAAAGGATAATCTGCCCTGTAATTTTAAGGTATTTTTTTTTCTGCTTGAAAATATGTGGCTAGATTGTTTGAATCAATATTCTCTCTTTAGTTGGTCTGAGAGACAAAATTTAAAAAAAATGAAATGGCATCATTAAAATTACCACTACTAAACCACAGCTTGGGGTGGTTCAGAAACTGTTCAATAAACTGGAAAAGATAATATAATAAATGTATTCACCAGAAAGCTTAAATTGATTAACCCTCATAACCTTGGTTATAGGTATATGTATATTAATTATAGATGTTAATTATTATTTTAAGAATTATTATTTGTAGATTAATATTTGTATTTTTTATTTCAGTACTTAAATTTTACTTTTCTAAAATCAAAGGACAATGTTAAAAATGGAATATGATATGGAAAATCACTTTTAAGATGATTAGAACTATAGAGTAATAGCCATTCATTGATGGTTAGTATTTTACTTATGAAGGCATGTAATGCATGTATGATGTTGGGCATCATTTTCCGTACCTATTAGGGAAGAACTGATTAACTGTAGTCTTGGGAAGTATATAGTCTTTTTTAAAAAGACAAAGCATAGCCCAGCTGGCATGACTCAGTAAATAAGTGTCAACCTAGGAACCAGGAGGCCATCGTTCAATACCCAGTCAGGGCACATGCCTAGGGTGTGGGGCATGCACAAGGCAGCCAATCAATGGTTCTCTCTCATCATTGATATTTCTATCTCTCTCTCCCTCTACCTTCCTCTCTGAGCTCAATAAAAATGTCCTTTAAAAAAAGGCAAAGGATACACACATAAAGGAGGGAGAAGAGGATCAGCTGAAGAAGTATGTAGTAAAACCTTGTAAACTCAGCTTTTACAGACTGAAAGTGAAGGAAGGGGTCAAGCAACCCAGGGCCTATTCTGAACATGTTCTAAATTTGCTTCTTGGTTATCACCAAAAGAAAATCTTAAAAAAAGAAATCTTGCAAGCAGAAGGGAACAAAATTAGCGAATACGTAGGACATAGGATTAAGCAAAATGTATGTGCGATTGGTAAGGAGTCTTTTTATATGTATGGCAGAAAAACCATCTTAGCAAAATGTCTTTCAAGCTACACTGTAGGTAACAGGAGATGTGAAACTGGATAAAAGATGAGAAATCAAGATTAGATGAGCCCTCACTGGATGTGAGTAAAGAGAATGAAAACCAGAAACCAAAGCTGAGCCCGGGGGGGGGCACCAATTTTGTCCCAGAAAAGGAACTCAGCATAACACCCTTCACAGGACCAATCACAATTCATCGTTATCATGTACAGTAACACATACCAGAAAGTCTCCCGGAGGTACTGAAGACTCAGCAATGATGAGATTATCCTTGCTTTTGAGGTAGTTACTATCTAGTGAGCCACGTAATAGGAACAATCACTGAATCTACACCTAAAGGCTATGAGGGAACAGACAGATCAAAGTGTCGCTTTCTGTCTTGGATAATGAGAGAAGACCTCATTGAACAGTTGGCTTTTGAGTTCAGTCTGAAAGGATGAATATTGACTTGAAAATCAGAAACAATAAGGAGTGGGCTTCCAAGCCCGAGGACTAGCAGGTAGAAATATATGTGAAAACAGCCTGCAAATTCTTATTGGAAAGCAGAGCTAACTGGAACTGCAGTCAGGAAGCTCACTAAGCAGTCTTATGAAGTGAGTTTGGCACAGAGCAGGGATGGATCATGAAAGGCTTTGCTTGGGTTTTACCTGAAGATGTTGAGGAACTCTGGAGGATTCAAGCATTTTTAAACTGTTTGTCAGGGAGGAAAAAAACCCATAAACCTGATTAATGATGCTTTGAACTATCATTTCAGCAGTTGTGTAGAGGATGAGTTACAAGTGAAGACCTGAGTTCTAGAGTCTGATTTGCTGCCCATTGATAGGCAATGCTCAATAGGATCTGCTTAAATCATTGGCAGTGGAGAAGCAGAGAGCAGTGGAGAGCTTTAAAGCTGGCTCCAATTACATCGGGCAAGGGAGATGAAGAACTGCAGAACACATTCTAAATTTTGACTCAAGGGCTATATGAGTGTAAGAGTAAATTAGGTGAATTATAAGAAATTAATTTTAATAGATAATTAAAGAGAAAGTATCAAACATTTATCTTGCCTCTATTGTATGAACAGTTTTTGTTTTATGTAGGAAAAGTTACTGTTTAAGAGATAATTTCCAACAGATGCAGAAGAAATAATAAAATTAGAAAAATCACCACTATGCAATCTACAATAAAATAATAGATCCAGGTGATGATCACCAATGGATGCAGTAATCAGATGGATATTGGTAGGGAATTTCATAAGATGGGTCTCAGGTTGTTATCATTTGAACCTGAAAGTGAGTCTCAGCATGACTCAGAGTGGGGCAGTTGTATTCTGTGTACCTCAACGCGATACGATAGGAAATGTTCAGCGTCACATATGACCTATTCTTCCATAAAAAATTGGTCTTATAATTTATCAAGACTTTCTATCTAATTACAGCTTTATAGGAAATACCACAGCTACTGGGAAAAGCCACAATCCCAAAGAAGCAATCAAAGTGGTGTCAAGTAAAGAGAGATGGAGTTCAGGTGGTAGAAGAGTATTAAAAAGAGATGTCATATGCATAACAATCCAGTGCTATTTGTGGAATTTGGGTTGAGATTTGAAGAAAACACCATTTTTTAAAAAAGGAGCTCTTTGAAACAATCAGAAAAATTTAAATTTAGAGCCAGTATTAGATTTTATTTAGGATTTATTATTAATTTAATTGAGTAGGTTATCTAAAAAACTAGTATTAATTTGATGTATTTACAAATGGAAAGATATAAAAATGGGTTTTATTTAATCTTCAAAGGAAGAAAAATAAAAACTCTGTGAGTGACTGGCCAGCGTGGCTCAGTAGTTGAGTATCGACCTATGAACCATGAGGTCACAGTTTAATTCCTGGTCAGAGCACAGGCTTGGGTTGCAGCTAAATCCCTAGGGTAGTGTAGGGGATGCAGGAGGCAGCCAATCAATGATTCTTTTTCTTCTCTCCTTCTTTCTCTCTCCCTCTCCTTCAGCTCTGAAATCGATTAAAACAAAACAAAACAAACAACTCTGTGAGAGAAGGAAAAATTAGCTTGAGAATATGTCTTAATATCCGAAGCTGGGGCCGAAACCGGTTTGGCTCAGTGGATAAAGCGTCGGCCTGCGGACTGAAAGGTCCCAGGTTCGATTCCGGTCAAGGGCATGTACCTGGGTTGCGGGCGCATCCCCAGTAGGGGATGTGCAGGAGGCAGCTAATCGATGTCTCTCTCTCATCGATGTTTCTGACTCTCTCTCTCTGTCTCTCTCTCCCTTCCTCTCTGTAAAAAATCAATAAAATATATAAAAAAAAATATCCGAAGCTGGGCATTGGCTAGAGGTCCTCATTGGTGATCATAGTGAGAAGAATTTTAGAAGAATGATCATGGAGAGAAGAGATTGGAAATTTATAGAAAAAAGGACTTATGATGGGACTGGAAAATAAGACAGAGTTCTTTCTATTTTTAAATAATATTGGCTAAGAAAGTGTATTTTTTAAAATAATGTTTACTTTGTGTTTGCTACTTTACTTGTTGGTAGAGAAATGTAATAGAAGTCAGATATGTAAGCCGCGTGTCATTGGCGCAGAGGCACAGTTACTACAAAGCTAACGAAACTGAGCTGCTCACTAACGGGGCTCCTGCTGGCACATGTCTTTTCAAAGGTCCTAGGTAGGATGCTCATAATGTGTGTGCATGAACATAGGATTTTATAAAAGTGGGAAAAGTAAGATGTTGGCTTTACTCTTCCAACTTCCATCAATGGCTACCTAGGAGGGGAGTCCCTCAAGCCGGCCTGTGCCCTCTTGCAGTCTGGGTCCCACCTGCTTGCTTGCTCTTTACTCCACTGTTTGCTGCTCCTTAGTGCTACCGTGGAAGCTGGAGAGGCGCCAGCCACCACTACTGAGATTTTCAGCTTCTGGCTGAGCAGTGCTCCCCCTGTGGGAGTGCATTGAGCAACAGAGGGCAGCTCCTGCATTGAGTGTCTGCTCCCTGGTGGTCAGCGCACATCATAGCCACCAGTCATTTCTGTTTTCCTCCATAATGGTCGCTTTGGCTTTTATTATATAGATTCTATATGTAGAAGTTAGATTAGTGAAGCCAACATCTTACTTTTCCCACTTTAAAAAAATCCTAAGGTCACGTTTTCACATGATAAAACTATTGGGTAAAAGGTGTGTATTGTTCAATTTGGGAAAACTTCTATACATGAGGAGCGATAAACATTTATGTTTGTAATATTCAAAGTTTGTGATGTGCAAACACAGAGACTCCAATCAATTATATTTTCACATAAACAACTTAAATATGAATATTTATGCTTCATTATTCAAACAGAAATATAATTATTGCTTTTTGCATGTGTTTTTTAATACTATTTATTTAAATATTTTTGAAGTAACTCTAGATAGATTTTATTAGTTTGTTATTTTTTTTTAAAAAACAAGGCTCTGTATAATGCTTAATGCAGGATCCAGAATTTTATTTAAGTTTGTCATTTGAACTAGAAGTAAAGCTGTATTTCAATGAAATTTATCCCCTTATCTTTTTCATTGCATATTTAGCAGCAATGTAGACATAATTGCAAAAGTAATTGGCTACTCTCATTATTATTGGTAGAATACATAAAAGTTGAGAATTATTCATTTAATCTCATCAGTGTAGATCTCCCACATTTGACCCACAATCTTTCCATGGAAATCTAATTGACAGTCATTTTTTTATGGTGAAATCAAGGAAAACCACATAGAAAGATATGTGTTGAGTTTAAATCCTTAACCCGATATCTCATTCTCATGTGACTGGGGAGAAAAATCATTTGTTAAATTGTAGAATATGATAGCTAAATGCTTTTACGTTCTATAATAATTAATATGAACTAGTTTGGGGGTATTTTTGTTCACTATCAGAATGAAAATATAACAAAGATCAAATTTCCCCCATGAATCCAAAATTTTCTCTGTGATCTGTGATTAGTATGCTTTAGAGCATCGGTTCTCAACCTGTGGGTCGCGACCCATTAGGGGTCGAACGACCCTTTCACAGGGGTCGCCTAAATACATCCTGCATGTCAGATATTTACATTACAGTTCATAACAGTAGCAAAATTACAGTTATGAAGTGGCAACGAAAATAATTTTATGGTTGGGGGTCACCACAACATGAGGAACTGTATTAAAGGGTCGCGGCATTAGGAAGGTTGAGAACCACTGCTTTAGAGGGAGACCTTCCATCATTACTGAGTGCCAAAGCAATATATTATTCCCGGTTAGCTTTCATTCTCAGTGTTATTTCAGTATTTTCACATCTATGATATTAAGACATTGATATCATGAATGAGCGGATTTCAATGATAGCATCTTACCTGAACTTTAGAAACAGTAAAATAATTCACAATAAAATGACATAATTGCAGGCCCAAGTTCATATCTTAATCCTGTGATCATGAAACTCTTCAGTAGAATATAATATAGGTTACAGGTTTAAGCTTTAGTTAAATTATCTTTAGGAGTCAAGACGGAGAAAGAATATTCTCTCATCTTTTAAACACCAGTATTCTCAATTTGACCTGGAAATTATAGGAATTTTCTTCTTTATATGACTAGCTGTCCACAGCTGAACACAGAGAACAATTACACACTGCTTTAGATTAAATTTTATTAATCCTATCTGCTGAAATATAACTGTATTTATCCTGAGATACACCGATGGTTAAACTACTAAAATATATATCTGCAATGTATTAAAATAGGTGGTTTTTAAAATAAAGAAGTTAAATAGATGTATAACTTTCAAGTGATGTTAGAATCCAAGATAAAGTAACCATACCAAAGTGTTTCAACTCTTTCATAAGCATTTCTGTGTGTACTACCATGCTCTCCTTCCCCTAAGTGCTGTGATTAATAAAAAAGATTAAACCCATAGAAACAAAAAATTATTTAAAAAGTACTTAATTTGCTCAGTTTTATTCCTCTCATATGCCTCTTATTCCCTAGTATTTCTTCCTCCAATTCAAATGGTCTGAGAGAAATGGATGGTCCTCAGGAATGACCAAGTAAAATAGACAGCTGCTAGCAGGCCATTTTCAAAATTAGACCTGAACAAAAATGTTTCTTTTGTTTGTTTGCATATGAATACTCTAGATGAGCAGTTACTATGTGTTTACCAGCCAGTGCCTTCTATAACATAACACATTCAAGACATAGTTACCAAAAAACAGATGTTTGTGAATACTTGGTGAGAGACATGCATGCACAGTCTTCCTTTTATAAACAGGCTGAAGTCAGCTTCCTATACAATAGCCTCAATCCTGCATGGATTCATTTTCTTCCTCTACAGTCCATAATTTCACTAAATAATTACAATGTTCTATTTTTAAATTTATAATATATTCTTGGTAGTTACATTTATCATTTTTTAAAATTCATTATATTTGGGAGGTGGGAGATTCACTTTAAAGAACATGAGATTTTATCCTAAGCTATGGTAGAAAGTTTTAGTGATTTGTGGCCATATTGGTATCTATTAGCTAAGCTTAATTTGAACCTAAACTAACAAGTATTTATTTCACAAAGGGAATAACATTGCTCTGTTTGCATCAGGGTTAGAGAAATGTTTTGGTAGATAGACAATTATGTTGCAAGTAAGCTGCATTGAATGTCTCTTTAATTACAGTAGTTAAAATGGATTTCTAATCATTAATCCTTGATCATGCTTGTATCTCCAACACAGTTTTTTTCCCCGATGACATCTTTTTTCCTTTTTTTGTAATGAGCAAAAAGATGAATTATTTAAATTTAAAAGTTTTCTATGCAAATAGATTTCTTCATAATTCTTTCTGCTGTGACCTGCCCAGAACAAATATACTATATTTCGTGACATTTACACTTTAAATGGCTTGTTCTTGGTGCAACTCTAAATGTTGCTTATTTTGTCAGCAGTGGTCAGGTTTGTATTTGCAAACAGTGTATGAGCCGTTTCAAAGCCATTTCTGGAATACAAACAACACGGCAAACCACCTGCTTCCCAGTGAACTTGTGTGTGTATGTGTGTTTGTGTGTGTGCATATGAATGTTTTAAACTTGAACAAGTTCACTCAGAACATTAGCAGTAATAAATGGGTATTAAATGAGATTTTATACCCTATTCGACTGCTTGTTAAATGCATTAGGAGCCCTTGCTACATCTTTGTTAGAAAATTCTACCTTCTGTCTAACCTAAGTCCTTCAGATTATACTAGTAGTTTGTTTGTTTTCTCTAGTTATTTTCTCAGAGTCACTATGCTTCTTGCATATAATTATAATTAAATCACTTTACTGTTGTCTTTTAAAGGCCTTGTGTTGACCATGAGGCATCCATCTTAGCAGATAAGTGCCTTCCTGGGGTTCACATCGAATAAATCTTTCTTCTTGGGGTTCACATTGGAAATAGTACTATTTAATTTATCTAAAAAGGAAACCCTGATTTGACTCAGATACGTCGGCCTGCGGACTGAAGGGTTCTGGGTTTGATTGCGGACAAGGGGACATGCCAGGGTTAAGGACTTGATCCCCAGTAGGGGCTGTGCAGGAGTCAGCTGATTAAAAATTCCCTCTCATTATTGATGTTTCTGTCTCTCCCTCTCCCTCTCCCTCTCCCTTCCTCTCTGAAATCAATTAAAAATATACATATTTAAAAAAATGAGAGAGAGACTTTTTTTTTAATACCTCTTTTATCCCAATAAACATTCTAGGATGAATTGTGTGAAATGTGTTTGTGTTTCTTTTGATCTCAATCTTATAATGCATTTATTGGAATAACTAGCAAGAGGGTACATAATATTGTAACAACTGCTAGTCTAAAGTCAAGAATATTCCACGTGTAGTTCTCACATTGCTTTGCATATCCTCATTACCTTATCACACACAAAAAATAGTGTGGCTTAATGACTATAGAGTGACTGAAAGGATAGCAGGCATGAGTATATTATTTATTCTGCCATCGCGAGTATATTCTTCATTCTGCTCTTGCCTGGATATGATAGCCATAATAAATATGAAGCTACAGTTCCTGGGCCTTTCTTGAGTGGGCTTAGAAACAAACAAACAAACAAGCAAACAAAAAAGCATCATTACCTGTCTTCTTCAAAGATGTATGGTGGTAAAGTTTAGGATACATTGAAAATGCTGAGGTGACATACTTACTAAATTATTAATAACAACAACCAGAAGGCAATAATTATAATATGTGTACATTCCAATAGACTTTGTTCTAATAATCATTTTTGCCTATCTATAAAATATTTACTAAATTATTAATAACAACAACCAGAAAGCAATAATTATAATATGTGTACATTCCAATAGACTTTGTTCTAATAATCATTTTTGCCTATCTATAAAATATTTACTCTTTCTACATTTTTATAGCATTATAGTATTACTAGGGGCCAGTGCACAAATTCATGTACCTTGAAAGGAACTGTGGGCCGAGGCTACAGTGGGCACAGGGGTGGGTCTTGGCCCATCCTCCTCACTCCTACTCGGCCTCTCCCGCTGCAGCCACCAGTCCCCTGTCTGCTGGCAGCCCTGCTCCCACCACCACTGCTGCTCCCACACACTGATGACGCTGGCCCTGCTCACACCCTCTGATGGCACAGAGTGATTGGGACCAGTGCCAGCAGTGGGTGCGAGAGGGGCGGTCGCTGACAGCAGGTGCGAGAGGCAGCTGCCAGCCCTGATCACCCCTCAGTAGTAGGGTGAGATGGAGAAGCCTTGCGGGGCGATTGGGGCTGGCAGCCACCGCTTGCACCCGCTGATGGAGCTGAGCAATGGGACTGGCGCCTGGCGTCCGCAGGAGGTGCGAGTGTGGGGGGGCAGGGGGGACCGTGATGTGTGGGAGCAAATCATTTTCAGTAACCACCAGAGGCTCGCCCCATGACAGCGACTGCCCCCTGTCTTGGTCTGGTGCCCCCATTCACCTGCTCCACCATCCATCTGTGGCTGACGCCCGCCATGTTCCACACATGCCCCCTGGCGGTCATTGCACGTCATAGTGACCTGTTGTTCCGTTGTTCTGCTGTTTGGTCTATTTGCATATTAGAGTTTTATATATATAGAATATCATTGTGATTATATGCATGTTTGTCATGTCACTTTTAAGTAAATAAACAGTGCAGGATAAGCTCATTGTTTTGGGGACTCCTTTAGTCTACAAATATTTACTGAAGATAAAATACACAAGGTATTGTGTTACACATAATAAAGGAAAGAGAAATGAATTTTCCTGGAACATTCAGGGCTTTGGAGGTAGAATGAGACTTACAGTACAATTTTGCTAATCTGGCCTCTGCATGCCAAACGAGTGTTGTTATTTCTAATTCTACCAGAGCCCAGCACAGAGAGCATTATAATCTCCATTTTGTAGGTCAGGAAATTGCCCAAAGTCATACTGCTGATCAGGTGAGTGAACAGCTTAGGGAATAAGAAAGCCCATTGTCTTTTTACTATAGCATGTGATATTCCTTCATATAAATAACCAATTTCATATAGAAAGCACTAAGATCCATCATAATTTTATAGCACAAAAATGCATAAACTTTAAGAATTAACTCATAAATATTTTATTTGTTCTTAGAACATTCTGATTATATTAGCCTTAATAAAATTTAACTTTCTAATCATCATCTATCTGTTTTACCCACTCCATCAAATTCTTTTTTTTTATGAACAATTTTTATGTTTGTATTATCTTATGTAACTTTTGAGAACAATTAAATTGTTTCTAAACCAAGACCAGAACCTGGCATGCTCAATCAGTGCTGAATACATTAATGATTGGATTAATTTGGGTGTGAGAAGCAGGTCTCAACTCTTTATGCACTGTCATCATATCCATCATATTGGTAGCTTGAAATGAGCCAGGTGGGAGTATTGACACTATAGAAATTAACAGACACTACCAAACCTAGACTTCTTTTTGAGAGAGAGATTGCACAACACTGGCTTATACACCATGTTTATTTTTTTTTTATTTTCAAATTTTATTTTTTATTACAAAGGGTATTACATATGTGTCCATTTTTTTCCCCGCCCTAGACAGTCCCCTAGCCTCCCCTATTCCCCAGTGTCTTATGTCCATTGGTTAGGCTTATATGCATGCATACAAGTCCTTTGGTTGAT